>NC_143516.1:62482647-62782647 GCF_031878675.1 Megascapheus bottae
ACAACAACACAAAAATCAAGGGATATCACTCAGGCCATCAGTTCTACGTCTCTGAGCCATGGGCACATAATTATTTACCTATTTCATCTTATCAAAATCTCTGGCCCTGAGAGCCTTCTAAATTGCATTCTTTATTTGATATAGTATCAATGATAATATGTGATGATCTTTCTGTTTCTCCTCTGCCCCCCCTCTGTGTTTCTCTTTCCCACATACATACACCATCAGTTCTGTTTCTATAGAAAACGATGACTACAACCAGAAATCTCTATTAGTCAAATTTATCAAATGTTTGCCTCAGAGATCTATGAACAGGTAGGGGTTTTCACTTTCTCATTGCCATTTTGCAAAGTGACTACTGTACTATTTTTGTAGAAAACACAGTAATGACTTTTTGTGCATAGGACTAAAAGACTCAAAAACATATCAATTGAAACTCAGCCATAAGGCTAACAATGCTTTGTAACAGTGCTAGCAAATCTGGGAATCCATGTGGAAGGCAATTTAGCCACAACTATCAGGCCTATGCAATTATGTATCACTCTCTCACACTCCACACAGATACACACAGACACACAAACACACACACACACACACACACACACACACACATAATGTCTTTGATTTTTTTAAATTTTTTTGCCAGTCTTGGGCATGAGCTCAGGGCCTGAGCACTGTCCCTGGATTTTCTCAAGGCTAGGTAGGGCTCTACCACGTGAACCACAGTACCACTTCTGGCTTTTTTCTATGTATGTGGTACTGAGGAATCTAACCTGGGTCTTTGTGCATGCTAGGCAAGCACTCTACCACCAGGTCAAACGCCCAGCCCAATGGTGCTGTCTTTTAAAAATGGAATACAATTTATAAATTAATGTAAACTCAGACACACATGAAGAAATAGTGGAACTTGTTTGTTGATAAATATCTGCATAATCAAAGCGAGGAAAAGAATGAAGAAAGCACCTGTATTGCAAGCAAACACCTGGAATGCATGAGAATGGAGTAAAGCCATGGGGGCAGGAAGGAAGGAAACTAACCAAGAATACAACCGTCCTTAATGAAGTGTGCTGAGGCCCACAGGGTCCAAAAGCAGACAAGTAATCCAGTCCTGGGTCTGAAATCCAACTAGAAGCAAGCGTCTGGCAAATAAAAACCCAGAACGCAAAGTTCCTTCTGCCCTACAGTTACATTTATATGAAAGCATTTATGAATAAGAACTTGAGTGAAGGAGAAATGGAGGAATGATAGTGGTGAAAGTAAGGGAGCATTTCTCTTTTTGTTCTTTAAGCATTTCTTCTTTATGTTTCCTTTGTTCACCATAAAATCAAATCCCTAGTGAAGGCGGCGGAGTGTGGAATAAAAGCATGAGGAGCTGTCTTCAGTCACCATCTTCATTCTCTCTAGAGAGAAAACACCGGCTGCTGTCACCAGTGAAACAGAAAATTGAAATAATTATCCAGAAATGTAAGCCAAATTCTATTGTCAGTTGCCTTTATGAATAATAGAAACCAAAAGTGATTTTGCCATTAGAGACTTGGTCTCTGCTGAGTTATGTCTATTTCATTCATGCTCCTGCATGCTCTCCTATCTCTTGCACTTTCCCACACCTAAAATAGGTTGTGCCATGGCCTCGTCCTTCTTCCTACCCTCCCGTGATAGGTAGTAGAAGGCAAAGCAATGCCATTCCAGCATCTCTGAGACTTCAGACTGAGAGACTTCCTTCTGTCCCTGCCTGGCTGCACAGGAAGCTGAGAGGTAAGCAGCCCCACAGCAAAGAGGTGGGCTGAGATGACGCCAGTGGAGGTGGCTACTTCCTGTGGCATGGAGGTGGCTATTTTCCGTGTTTGGGTTCTGAGATAAGATGGAGTTTCAGCTGTGAAAACCATAGCTGGATTCTTCCCCCCGAGATGAAAAGCTTCAATGGCAGGTGATGCTTCCCAACTTCAACTGCACATAAAGATCACCAGGGAAGGTTTTCAAATAGACTTATGTCCGCTCCCCAGTGTAGAACAAATGAATCGGAGTCTCTAAGGATAGGCCACAGGTGCTGACAAATCAAATGCAGAGCCAGGGTGGAGAGCTAAGAGGTTAGAATCATGATCAAGCCAGTCTTCTGTAAAAAATCCAGTCCAGGCGTTTCGAGTTAGTCATCCACTCAAGCAGATGTCCAAAGACTCTTATCTATTTCTAATGAGATTTGCTTATCTATCTACTTTGATATTGAAAAAGAGCAGCATATTGACAGAATTATTTCTTTTCAGACTATATTTCCTTAAGACTATATTTTCCCATTGTTAATAATTTAATATCAAAATAAATTTTTTCTAACATGTGAAACTCATATTTCTAACTGAAAGTATATGAAAACACCATTTCTTACTCAGAAATAAAGCAGATCCAACTTTTTAAAGGAAACATTGGTTCTCTATGTGTCCCTTCAGGATAGTTGTTTTTAAAAGTATAAATAATATTTCTTTCAGATTTTAACTTAGAAGATCAAATATGGGTCTTATTGCATTATTTCTCCCCCAACTGCATTAAATAATTAGACCAAAGAGAAAAAATATTGAAGAAAAAAACGACCTTTCAATAAGTACAAACATGTTATTTCTGTTCTTAAACAAGCTGATCCTTCCTTCCTCTCTCTCTCTCTCTCTCTCTCTCTCTCTCTCTCTCTCTCTCTCTCTCTCTCTGTCTCTCTCTCTCTCTCTCTCTCTCTCTGTCTCTCTCTCTCTCTCTCTCTCTCTCTCTCTCTCTCTCTCTCTCTCTCTCTCTGCCCCTGGGACTTGAACTCAAGAGCTGGGTGGGTGCTGTCACTGAGCCTCTCTGTGCTCAAGGCTGCACCTCTGTCTCCCAAGGCTGCTCTCATCAGCAGACAAGGCTGTTGGGGTTTTTAGCACTCTTTGCCTCCTGACCAGCAGGAAGGGCAAAGAGAACACACCCAGACTAAGACGAGACCTAGAAAGGATAGGGCCGGCTGGCTGCCTTCACCCAGCCCTCCCTTCTCCAGAGGGAAGACACAGATGCACCAGGGAGAATGTCAAGGCAGACTCATTTAATGGGAAAATGCCAGGGACTAAAGTAAGATGCTGGAGTCTATTAGCATAGAAGTAGGCAGGACAGGGTGAGGTAGGTGGGGTCAGAGAGGGCGGTGGGGCCAATCCATGGGTTCGAGGTAGCCTTATTTTACATCACAAACCACAGCCAAACCTCCCAACCAGGAGACAGGCAGTTTGGATCTCCAAAACCAGGAAGTGAGTACTGGGCCATGAGGTAGGCCTTTTACCCTTGATGTGATGTGCCCCACACAAAGCCAGCTGCCACTCTCCAGATGTGAAATCTCTTTCACTTAATCGCCTTGTCTCCATTCCATCCAACCTGCTGCACTCATCCTGACAGCCTCCTTCCTCTGCCCTTTTCCTCATAGCCTAGGTCCTTGCTCAGGCTCTGCCTTCCTTCCCCTTCTCCCTGGCCCGAGTCCATACCTACATTAATGCCTTCCCCCTCGCCTGCCTCCCCTCCTCCTGGTGAGGCTCAGGCTGGCACCTTCTGGTGGGGTCACCGAGCATTCTTGCTCAGTCCACTCAGAGGAAGTCTTCATTGGGTTGTGCGTTGTGTCCTCCTAACCACTCTTCTGACAAACAGCACCCACATTCTTCCAGTTTCTCGGGTCAAAGGGCTCGCCCTCACCCCATGGCTTCCGATCTTCCACATCCAGCACATCCTAATCAGCTGTCCTGACAGCCTTCCTGCAGAAATCCACTCCAGTTAGGACACATCATCGCTGCCACCCTGCCTCCACCTCCTTTCTGTGCCCATCCTTGCCACCCCTCTTGACACTCCTCACTTCTCCTCCGAAGTTCAGGATTAAGATCCAGGGTCCATACTGGTGGGGCGCCACCTGCCAGTTTCATCCTGGCCTCACCTCTCTGGCCTCGCCTCACTGGCCTCTGAACTCCACCGGTGCACACATGGCAGGCAGCACACTGCTCTTTCCCTTCTCAAAGTCTTCCAGCAGATATCCTTCTTTTCCAGAATGTTCTACTCCCAGGAAATGAAAACTCACCTTTTTGCCCCACTCTCCTGCACATCACCCCTGGGAGAAACTTTCTCCAAGGTCTCATTTAAAATAACTGTCTTCCCAGCTCTCTCCCCAGCGGCACTTAGTTTTGCTTCATAGCACTATTGTAAATCCACTCGCTGTACATTTCTTCTTCCTCAGTTTCCTTCCATGGTGCCAGCATCACCGGGCTGTTTTGTTCACAGCACGGAGCACACTCCATAGACAGGTTCTTCTTGAACTGTAACTGATTTCTTAGGTTTCTGGTATTTTTCCATGTCTGAATTTTTCTCCTTTGACCATGGGTCTTTATGGCTAACTAAAATACATAAATAAATGCTACCAAATCTTGTATGAATATTTCTCATTAGGTACACTTCACTGCCTTATTCCATGGACTATAAGACAAATGTATGATGGCTTTATCTGCTACTAAGAAGTGTGAAGGGGGAAAAAAGTACGTCATTTAATAGTTACTTACATTTAAGCCTAGTGTCAGTGACTTGTGCCTATAATTCTAAACCACCCAGAAGGCTCAGATCTGAGAATCAGTGTTTGAAGCCAGGCTGGGCAGACAAACCAGAGAGACTCCTATCTCCAGTTAACCATTAAAAAGCCAGATGTGGAGCTGTGGCTTAAGTGGTAGGGCACTAGTTTGGAGCACAATATCTTAGGAGCAGCACTTGGGCCCTGAGTTCAAGCCCCAAGACTGGCACAAAAAAAAGTTATGAAAATGTGAAAAGTTTATGTATTTTAGAAGTAATAAAATGTAACATGAAGTACCTTAAAGGTGGCAGACATTCCTCTTATGGTCTTTATATTGTGGGACACAGAGTCTAATGTGTGTGTGTGTGTGTGTGTGTGTGTGTGTGTGTGTGTGTGTGTGTGACTCACAAAATCAGAAATTATAAGAATGATATTAAAGAGAGGAGGAAATTAATTATAGAGGTTATTTGAGTGCTTATATGCTAAAGGGTAGTTTAAAAACTGATTTTATTTTAGTACATTTATTTTGTGTTTTTTCCTTTTAAAAAATACTAATTTTGTGCCTATTGAAGGATGTATACTTCTTAAGGGATAAACATAGGTGATAAAAATAACACAAAACAATAAAGATGGAGACAAATAACTTTCAAATTAATCCAACCAATTTCTTTTCTAGACCAATAAAGTGTGGTATTATCTTTTGCAAAAGAAGCAATTTAATTTGCTTTCATTTTGAAAGCATTTAAAGCATTCCCCTAAAGCATATTTCTGGTGAATAAAAATGGAAATCCTAGATGAAAAAACTGCCAGGTCAGACATCTGAGAGCTTGATTTATTGCTGAGGGGCAGCTGACATAAAGTCTGCCATGTGTGCAAGTCAGTGTGTCACCCACAAGCCCCTCCCCCAGAAAAGCGTGGCACCTGCCAGGGCCACTGGTTCAGGAGATCTGGGGCCTAAGACCCTATGCCCTATTAGCTTAGCAACAGTGTTTTACAGAGACATTATCATTCAGAACAAAGATGTCAAAGGATGGAACAAGTCCACCCAAAACTGCACACTGGATTTCTACCCAATGAGCAAACATCTCTGTCCAATCTCCCCACTTTCTTAGTGGTGGTCTCTGCCTTATAGACTAGATTACTACATCCAACTTGGGGAGCAAAAGGTTTCTAAAATCAAAGGGTGGGGCACAAACGTCTAAGTTATAAATAAGTCACAGCTAACCAACACTGGAGCAGAATAGGGTGCATGGAGAGAGACTGGGAGAAACAAGCCGGAGGCCTGCAGCTGGAAGCCCACAGCACGTGGCGCTCTGGAGAGGGGGTGGCTCCCCCTCTGGCTGTGTTCTGGTATGTGATGGACACTTCCCTGAATGCTGTCCCCACTTAGAACATCAGAAGAAAGCACCTGTATACCTCTCTAGGGGTTAAGCTGAGGGGATGGAGTAGAGAGGGGCTCACTAGTAATTGCTTCTGGCCTCTGGATACATTCAAGACAGCCCCAATGGTCTAGTTTTATTTGTGTTGTGTTTACTTACCATCTCACAACCTGGATGGCAGGCTCATCCAGGAGGAATGCAGAACAAACTGAATGTGTCTCTCTAGGTGCTAAATAGCCTCTGAGCTGTCTACCTCATTCCTTCCATCCATGTGCCATGTCCTGAATTCTGTAGGGTGAGTCGGTAAGTGAGCAGTGAGAGAGGTGGCCACAATGATTTATTTAGTAGGAAATTTACATACATTTATGTAAGGGAGAAAGGGGGGCACCAGTGCACGAGCACAATGGTGAGGAGGAGAAGGAAGAAGAGGAGGAGGTGGAATTGGCTCATGTAGCTGAAGATGATGCTGATATAATTTAGCTCAAGCACAAAGACCTGGAAGCCAGGAGGGCCAGCAGTAGAAATCTAAATCCAAGGACAGAGGAAGATAATGTACCAAGTTACACAGCAAAGAAATGGTGGAAGCTTTTGCACAGCTCTGTCACATGACCAGGGCTGGCTCCAGAAAGGGTGACAGTGACAGTGCAAATAGTCACTATGACTCCAGAGGGGAAGTGGCCTCCGACATTTCCAAGTTGGTTGTAGTTTATACCTGTTTCCTTCATGTAATTATTAATAGCACATCATTCTCCCCTCAAAGGCATCTTGATTTGAATGATGAATTAATATGCTCCCTTTAGGAAGAGATCCCAGGGGTACATTTCAGGCATGAGACAGTTAGAACTGGAAGGAAGCATTTTTATGACTCAAGAATAACATTTATGATGCTTGGTAATTAGATGTGAAAGCAGGCAGGCACCATTGGCTCAGGTCTGTTATTCTAGCTACTCAAGAGGCTGAGAGCAGAGGGATATGGCTCAAACCCAGACAGAAACATCAGTTAGACTCCATCTCCAAAATAGCCAGCCAAAAGCTGAACTGGGGTATGGCTTACGTCATAGAGCACCATCGATGCAACCAACCTGTAACTGGGCACCGGTGGCTCACACCTGTAATCCTAGCTACTCAGGAGGCTGAGATCTGAGGATCAAGGTTCAAAGCCAGCCCAGGCACTAAAGAAAATGAGACTCTCATCTCCAATTAACCAGCAAAATCTGGAAGTGGAGCTGTGTCTCTCGTGGTAGACTGCCAGCTTGAGAAAAGCAAGCAAACTAAACACCCTCCAAGACAGTGTGTAAGATCCAGGACCAACACACACACACACACACACACACACACACACACACACATGGTAGTGTCTCTCTCTAAATGTGGGACAACAGAGCCATTCTTGTCAAAGTACCACTTCAGCATTTGAGCCCATTAACTGAGAGGGAGATTGGTGACACCCAGAGATCAAATCAGAACATTAGGAGCATTTAGTTCTCAAGGTAGGAGAGATTTTTTTTAAAGTAATTTTAGAAATAATGTAAAAAAAACACCAGAGGTGGTTTATTCCATCTTTCCTTGCCTCCACTTGATAATTAATAGGAGGGACTAAAGTTTGTTTGCATTATTCACTTTTTGCTGCTTGTCTTCAGGGTGGGGAATTTATTTCAGTCTTTAAGATAACCACGGTCATGCTTTCATGGTCACCACGGATTGGCTAGGGGAGGATCGTGTGACCTATTTCTAGCCAAGGGGAAAAGAGGAGACATCTACTGAGTGGGGCCATGTCAATCCCAGGAGAAGTACTGGTGGGGACTCTGGACTGTGCAGCCAGTCTGCAGTGGTTCCCCATCAGGACGTCAAGTATATTGAGGACATGGAGGATATAGAGGATATGAAGGGTATGGAGAACATCGAGGATATGGAGGATATGGAGCATATTGAGGATATGGAGGATATCGAGCATATGCATGATATGGAGGATATGGAGGACATCGAGGATATGGAGGATATGGAGGACATGGCCCGATGCCATTGTGCTGCTTTCCTGTGGTGGTCACACACAGAAAATCCAGCTGGTGCGGGGCGCACGCTGGCCACCGCTTCTGGAGCCTTGGCCTCCGAGTGTGTGCTGAGGGAGGAGGCGTCCTGTCCTCTGGGTCGGGTGGGGAGGGTGGACAGGGAGGGACAGAGGCGAAAAGGGGGCTAGCCCTTCCTCACCTCACCCCAATCGCCTCCCTTCCATTCCTCCACTCTGCCTTGCTCACATTTCTAAACAACACTAAAGCGACCATGGCCTCTTCCAGGAGACTGAAATCCCTTCCAGATTGAATTGTATCCTCAATATCAATGCTTTCATACTGGAAATTCCAGATAGGTATTTCTTCAATTAATAAGCACATTAGACACAATTTAAGTGAGGCACTTGGTGCTGAATGTCAGAATTAGATATGTAGACAATGTTAGCTGGGCCTTAGTCAGAGATGTTTGAGTAAAGGTTATATTTGCCATTATAGTTTGAGCTATCTGGATGATGTGGGCATCAAAATTAATGTTTTCTCAGGGCAGCTGATTAAAATATGCAAAAATCTTTTAAGTCACTACATATTCTTTCCCGGAAAAGTACAAAACCATGGGACTTAATTTAAGTGGAATAATTACATGAACATTAAAATCTATTTCATTAAGAAATATATAGCTGTTGAAAAAATAACCTACTGTGTATGAAACCTACTGCACATGAAGCCTATTTGTTTGAGAAACCACTCGGGACATTTTGGAGACCACCAGAGAAGTCATATACATTTTATGAGACTTAGTCTCAGTAATCATGTTTATGGCAGTGTCAAATTTGTGCCTATGTTTCAAAAAACATAACTAATATAATTTCTTCTACCTCAGAAAGTTGAGGAAAATCAAACATACTTTTAGATGGGATTTCAAATTATGCTTATTGTTTTTTGTAGATACTATTGTTTTAGAACCCTAACATTTCATGTTATTAACTTTGGAAGCAATTTTGTTTTGTTGTAGTTGTTTAAATGCTTAATTTTACCATATCATACGTGAAGCCGAAGTTTTAGTTTGATATAAGTATAAAGACTGGTAAAGATCCATAGGAAACATCACATTGGTTTCCTAAAGAAGGAATTAAAATTTAGAAGGCAGAGGAGACAGATGAAAGCTAAGGTGACCAAGACCAAGTGTGAAGAAAGCCATAGATAAAGTAAACAATTCTTTCCATTAACAGAGTCTTCAAAGATAATTGGAAGCCAAGATGGCTAAGTGTCTCCTGACTGTTATCCTAGCTGAAGCTCAGATCTGAGGATTGCAATTCAAAGCCAACCTAGGCCAAAAAGTTTGTGAGACTCTTACCTCCAACTAACCACCAAAAGCCAGAAATGGGATTGTGGTTCAAGGAGGAGATCACCAGCCATGAGTTAAAAAAAAAAAACTCAGGGACACAGAAAGCTCAGAGACAGAGGAGTTTCAGGGGAGCTCTCCCCATTTCCACCTCAGTGCCCCAGGGATTCTTGTGTAGTTCTCACAAACCAGGAAGAAGGCGGGCTTTGTACCTGTACAGGAAGCGCCTTTTCTTGGCTAACACACCCAGTGATAGATTGCTGCAGATGTGAGAGAAGCTAATTGTATGCTTTTGTGACCGCGAATTACTTCCTACTGGCAAAAGATAGTGCACGCATTCTTGGGTAACTGAACAATGCCAGGATGGACTCCCTCGCCCAGCACAGGAGCAGCTTTCCAGCGGAATGTTTGGTAGATCCAATTGTGGAAGGGAGGCAGGGAACAAGACAGGAGGTGTATAGAAAGTGTGACCTAATGTCACCAGCCTGCTGTTCCTGCCTGAACTACTGCAATTAGGATTGGTTCTTCTTTCCTCAATAAATTGAGAACCTAGCAGGAGAACAGCTGAGGTTTCTTAATCATCCAAATTTTTGCCACTCATGAAACTTCTTAGTTTGGCAAAAAGAACAATGAAACTAATGGCAAGACTGACAAATTTAAATTAGGCACTTCAATTTTCTCTGTGTGTTCTCACAACTAGCTATATCTAGTGTATTTTAAATGATCATGTAAAGTTAAGATCTCAAACTAATTTGTTGACTTCTTTCTGTTACAGTCTGAATATGACAGAGAAATTAATTCAATTCTTCGACAGTGGAAAGTCAATGCAAGTTACTGCATGTCACACACATGGTCATCACTCAAATGCTTTGGAAAGGAGCTAGAAATTGATGAAAACTTCATGTGTCAGTTCAAGGGTAGTTTTGCTTTTTCCAAGTTCTGGTTTTAATTAATTCATTGATGTTTACAAAAGAAAGCTGTGTGCTACAAAAGCAAAACACAAATGGGGAAACATTTGTTCTGTGGAAAGATCCCAGTTTGCTTGAGAATATTTCTAAGCAGTTGACTTTGGGTGTCTATACTAAGAGACAAATGTTGTATTTCTAAGGGGAGCAAGTAATTACTCTTTTCAAAGCTCACAATTGCCAGCCTAGGATATAACATTATTTTAAAGCTGGATGCGGTGGCTCACATCTGTAATCCTAGCTATTCAGGAGGCTGAGATCTGAGGATCAAGGTTCAAAGCCAGACCCAGCAAAAAAGAACCTGAGACATTATCTCCAATTAACCTCTGGAAAATGGGAAGTGGCGCTTGGTTCAAGGGTAGGGAGGTGGCATTGAGCTGAAGAGCTCAAGGACAGCGCCCAGGCCCAAGGATAGAGTAGTAGCCTTGAGCTGAAGACCTCAGGAAGAGCACCCAGGCCAAGTTCAAGGCCCATGACCCACCAAAAAAAAAAAACCATTATTTTACATTATCATTGATACCCTTTCTCATGTCTTGGTCCCCATTTCCCTTCCCCCGACCCCCACCCTTCATCTTGTTTTCCCCCCTTCCCTATCCAAGTTCAAATAACCAAATACAAATATATCCAATATATCAGATAACAAAGTGAGACGCTGTAACAATATGAAATAACCAAGGGACAGGAGAAGAGATGAGAGATAACATAGTATATTAAGGACAACAATCACTCATTATATGGCTTTTGTTACTATATCCTAGAGATCCTTTCATTTAGTGTCATACTATATGGCCTTATGTATCAAGGTTTTGGTCTACTGCAAATCTCTGCTATGAGAGCCCAAGGTTTCTACTGATTATGACAAATGAGGGAAACCACTGAGCCTATGTTCCTTTGAGTCTGGCTTACTTCACTTAATATGATTTTTTCTAAGTCTTTCATTTCCTAACAAATGGGGCAATGTCATTCTTTCTGACAGCAGCATAGAATTCCATTGCGTATAAATACCACATCTTGTTGATCCATTCATCAACTGAGGGGCATGTGGGTTGGTTCCATATCTTTGCTATGGTAAATAGTGCTGCAATGAACATCATTGTGCTAGTGGATTTAGTATGTTCTTGTTTCTGGACAATTGGGAAAATGCCTAGTAGTGGAATTTTGGGGTCATAGGGGAGCTCTATGTTTAGTCTTTTGAGGAACTGCCATACTGCTTTCCATAGTTGTTGAACAAGTTTGCACTCCCACCAACAGTGTAGTAATGATCCCTCCTGGCCACATCCCCTCCAGCATCTGTTGTTACTAGATTTCTTGATCCTGGCCATTCTAACTGTAGTGAGGTGGAATCTTAGAGTTGTTTTGATTTGCATTTCTTTTATGACCAGAGATGTTGAGCATTTCTTCATGTGTCTATAGGCCATTCTTGTTTCTTCTTCAGAGAAGACTCTCTTTAAGTCTTTGGCCCATCTTTTAATGGGATGGTTGTTTCTTTGGAGATTAGTTTTGGAGTGATTCAATTTTTTGAGCTGTTGATATATTTTAGATATGAGGCCTTTGTCTGTTGTTTGGTTATTGAAGATCTTCTCCCACTCTGTAGGCTTCCTAATTAATTTACTAGCTATGTCCTTTGCCATACAAAAGCTCTGCAGTTTAATGCAGTCCCACTTATCCAGCCTTTCTCTGATTTGTTGTGATACTTGGTCCTTATTAAGAAAGTTTTGACCTGTGCCAAGGAGGCCTAGTGTATCTCCTATTCCTTCCTGTAAAGTTTTCAGTGTGTCAGCTTTTACCTTGAGGTCTTTGATCCATTTGGAGTTAATTCTAGTCCAGGGTGACAAAGAAGGATCCAACTTTAGTTTTCTGCAGCTGCTTAACCAGTTCTACCAGCACCACTTGTTGAAGAGGCTGTCTTTCTTCCATTCTATTTTTTTTGGCTCCTTTATCAGAGATTAGGTGGCCATAGGTCTGTGGTTTAATATCTGGGTCCTCAGTTCTATTCCATTGGTCTTCAGGCCTGTTCTTGTGCCAGTACCAAGCTGTTTTGATAATTATAGCTCTGTAATACAGTCTAAAGTTTGGTATTGAAATTCCTCCAGCACTGTTCTTTCTGCTAAAAAGTGTTTTTGCTATATGGGGTCTTTTGTTATTCCATATGAAATTTTGGATTGCCTCTTCTATTTCTTCTATTTCTTGGGATATTGATGGGTATTGCGTTGAATTTGTAGGTAGCTCTTGGCAAGATTGTCATTTTCACGATGTTGATTCTTCCAATCCAGGAGCATGGGAGGTTTTTCCATTTCCTCAGTTCTGTTTTAATTTCCTTTTTCAGGGTTTTAAAATTTTCATCAAAAGGGTCCTTTACATTCTTAGTTAAGATAATTCCTAGGTACTTTTTCTTTGAGGCTGTTGCACAAGGAGTTGCATTCCTGATTGTTGCCTCCTTACTCTTGTTGTTGGCATAAAGGAAGGCAGTTAATTTTTGAGGGTTAATTTTATACCCTGCTACCTTGCCAAGGTTTTGAATTAGCTCAAGGAGCTTGGGAGTGGAGTCTGTAGGGTTCTTTAAATACAGAATCATGTCATCTGCAAAGAGGGAAAGTTTCACTTCTTCTTTCCCTATTTGGATCCCCTTTTTGCTTGCTTCTTGCCTTATTGCTCTGGCTAGAAATTCTAATACCATATTAAAGAGGAGTGGAGAGAGTGGGCATCCTTGTCTCGTTCCTGATTTTAGAGGGAATTGCTTTAGCTTTTCGCCATTAAGTATAATACTAGCTGTGGGTTTGTGATACACAGCCTTTATTATACTGAGGAATGTTCCTAGTTTCTCCAGAGCTTTTAACATAAAGGGGTGTTGGATCTTGTCAAATGCCTTTTCCGCGTCTATTGAGACAATCATGTGATTTTTGTCCTTGCTCCTGTTGATGTGTTGAATTGTATTAATTGATTTGTGTATGTTGAACCAGCTTTGCCTCCCTGTGATGAATCCAGTTTGATCATAGTGTATAATTTTTTTGATGAGTTGTTGTAGACGATTGGCCAGTATTTTGTTGAGAAGTTTTGCATCGATGTTCATCAAAGAAATAGGTCTATAGTTCTCTTTCTTTGATGAATCTCTGTCTGGTTTGGGGATGAGGGTTATACTGGCTTCATAGAATGAGTTTGGTAAAGAACCTTCATTTTCAATTTCGTTGAAGAGCTTGAGGAGTATTGGTGTGAGCTCTGCTTTGAAGACCTTATAGAATTCAGCTGTGAATCCATCTGGCCCTGGGCTTTTCTTAGGTGGAAGGTCTCTTATTGCCATTTCTATTTCAGTGCTTGAAATAGGCCTGTTTAGTTGGGTTAGTTCTTTTTGGTTCAGTGTGGATATGTTAATATTGGCTAGAAATTAATCCATTTCTTCTAGATTCTCAAATTAGTTGGTGTAAAAGTTTGAGAAGCATTCTTTCATGCTGCTCTGGATCTTGGTAATTTCTGTCGTGATATTACCATTTTCGTCTGTGATTTTGTTTATTTCGGTATGCTCCCTTCTTTTTTGGGTTAGATTTGCTAAGGGTCTGTCAATTTTGTTAATTTTTTTCAAAGAACCAACTCCTTGTTGATTCTTTCTATAGATTTTTGGGATTCCAATTCATTTAATTCTGCATTGATTTTAATAATTTGCCTCCTTCTACTGGGATTAGGGTTGGTCTGTAGCTCTTTTTCCAGGATCCTAAGGTGACACATTAAATTGCTGGTTTGGGATTTTTCCAATTTGTTATTGTAGGCACTCAGAGCTATAAATTTTCCTCTGAGTACTGCCTTTGTCGTGTCCCAAAGGAGCTGGTATTTTGTGTGCTCCTTTTTGTTAAATTTCATAAACTGTTGGATTTCTGTTCTGATCTCCTCGATGACCCATTGGTGATTCAACAATGTGTTGAATCACCCTGAGTTACAGGGTTTTCGTTGTTGGAGATGTGTGTTCAGTTCCAATTTGATGCCCTTGTAGTCTGAGAGAGTGCAGGGAATAATTTCAGTGTTTCTGAATCTGCCCAGGTTTGTTTTATGCCCTAAAATGTGGTCTACTTTGGAAAATGTTCCATGTGCTGCTGAAAAAAAACGTATATTGTGTTGTTGCTGGGTGGAATAATCTGCAGATGTCTGTTAGATCTAGTTGGTCTATACAGTTGTTCAAATCTAAGGTTTCTCTGTTGAGTTTTTCCCTGGTTGATCTATCCATAGGTGAGAGTGGTGTGTTAAAGTCACCAACAATCACTGTTTTTCAATCTATGTATGGGGTAATGTATTATTTTTTTAAGGAAAACAATTCTCACCCATCTTTTATAACAACACAGTTTTATTTTCTTAATGGTGTTTCCTTCAAAGGACATTTACTTTAGGAAAAACATATTTCTTCACACATATAAGCCAAAAGAGATTTTAAAGTTTTTTTTAAAGTTCCAATCAATCATCCTAAGTGTTGGGGAACACTAAGCCTCTTCCAGAAAATTCAGGTCTCCCTATATGTAAAGTGCTTATTTATTTGAAAAATAGGCCATCAAAATGACAGATGAGAATTCAGATGAATTATGAGATACCTATGGAATGTTTTTTAAGGAATTATGTTGGCAGGTAGGATAAAAGAGAAGAAAGATGATAAAAATCTGACTAATGAGGAGATGTCTGACATTGACACAGCTCAAGGCCATATAAATTACTTCTACTCAGAGTTTGAAATTTACATTCCAAGCCCTCAAGCAAAATGGCATAAAGAAAGAGTTGATGTGATGAGCCTCTCTGGACTTAATTTGATCCAAAAAGAAGGAGTCGGTGATAACAGGAGAATGACAGGGAAAAGTGGCCATGTCAGTTTGGACTTCACAGAAGTAAAGCAGAGGACTGTGACTAGCTGAATTCACATGGACATCCATGCCTGGCTGACTCACAGAGGCCAGGAAGGGCAAGCTCACGCCAGGGTCAGGCCCAAATCAACAATGACTGGCCAGCATCGCAGACCTTGAGCGATGCAATCCTGACTACACCCTCAAACAATGGAATGGAGGCGGTGGGGTGGAGAGTGGACACCCAGATAAGCCAGCCCTGTGTACTGGGGGTGAACCAGCAAGGCGGGCCCTTAAGGGTTGTAAATCAAGTAAAGGGGTGGGGAGGGGAACAAGAAGCAGAGGCAAGTGCCTACAACAGCTTGAGCTGATCAGAATCAAGTCAAAGACTAAATGGAGCAAAACAACAACAACAATAACAAGTCATAAATACAATAATGCATGTCATTTAAGAATATCTGAATTCAGATGTAGAGGAAAATCAGAACTGCCTCCTAATTATGGGTCACGTATCACAAGCCGTATATTATGTATTTCCTCTCTTTTGTGGAAGAGAGAAGTAGGGACCACGATGCAGTGTACATCTGTGAAACACAGACTCTGAGATCTACAGAAAGGTCCCAAGAATCTGTATCTTTTTTTCAAATACAACTTTTGTTATACACATTCCCACTAATCTGTAATTATCAGAAAGACTTAGTATAAGATAAATACAAAGTGAGTGATATCAATTAGTGGATTTGATTTGTATAATTAGTAATTTGAGTTCTTTAGCTTAATTACTTTTTTCTATGTAGTAAAATGTGTATTTTTTCCCAAAAAGGAGACATATAACACATTATCATTCCAAGGAAAATCTAATATTCAAAAAGCAAGTTTATTATTTTTTTCAAATTTTCAAGAATTTGCTATGTATTCCAGGCTGGCCTGGATGCCACTATACCCAGCTAAAAGCCAACTTGTTTTGGCTTGAATTTGAGACTCATTCAATTCCTGAATAATAAAGAAATTCACAATTACAGCTCAAATTTTATCCATATTACTGTATATTTTGAATCACATTTTTAAGCTTGTATATTTTAAATCATGGCTATAGAATGATTGTATAGAAATATATTGAAGATGTGATTTTATTGTGTATACTGATGTTAGTTTAATTCTCGGTAACATTAAAATAGCATTGTAAGATGAAACATTAGGATTTCTTTTACTCTGATAAAACAAGAACTGAATTGAGACTATTTCTAAAGAACTTGCTTCTAGGGTTGGGAGTTTGGGCTAGTGGTAAGAGTGCTTGCCTAGCATCCACAAAGACCTGGGTTCAATTCCTTGATACCATATACATACAAAAAAGCAGGAAGTGGTGCTGTGGCTCAAGTGATAGAGATAGAGGCCTTGGGAAAAAAAAGAACTCTCTTCTACTGAGCAAGTGTTCAATATCTTGTAGTTAGGAAATCATGCTATTAAAACTTGAATTTCTTCTTTCGGTATTCTTCAGTCTTCTGAACATATGTGTCTAGACCCTTGCAGTTAAACTATAACTTTGATGATATCCTGTTTACATGATTAAAAATAGCATTATCTTCATGTAGTAAACACCTTTCCAAAACACATTGCCATGATGCACTGAAGTGACTCTGAAGACTAAAGGCTCTCCAATTTGGAAAAGTCAATGACTAGGTCTTTGTAAATAATTGAGGATCTATTTTTCTTATAATTTTTCCAAAGAGAAAAGATGTTCATTTGCATCTTTTGGCACAAGGTTTCTAATAGAATTTGCAAGTTCAAAAAGATATTCTGTATCTCTTCCACTAGGGCCAGCTGCCTTAAAAGATTTGTTCAACAACGTCTGCGAGAGGTACAGGACCAAGATAATTATCACAGCTCCCAACATACAGCAGCCCGCTGAATGGTTTGGTTGTGGGATCTTTTGAATAAAAAGGTCATCGTTATGGTTCTGTACCTCCTTTCTCTGAACTCAAGGTATGCTTTTATTTCTTCTTTCCCTACTGGCGGTTAAGCAACACCCCATCCACAGCCCCAAGGATCTTCAACAAGAGTCACCACTCTCCAGGCTTGCCCAGGACCCTGCAGTGGTCAGAAGCGCCTGCTGTAGTCAGTGATGTTCCCAGCCAGCTTGTCCTGGTGTAAAAGTCCACCTTCCAGATCAGGGGCCCGGGACCAAATACCCACATCCTTTCTGAGTCCATGGGTCCCGCGATGGCCAACCCCTCCGTCGGCTCTCCCTGTGCACAAAACCTGTGTTTTCAACCACTTCACACAGGATGCCAAGGTGTGTTCTAAGGCCCACATGTGGAAAATCATTGTTGTAGATGATTCCCCGCTTCTATTCCAATGCTGCAATTCTAACTTCCAATCATGGCCCAGAAACATCACTCAGTTCCACCGTTTAAGTCTCTGTACCCTGCACTTCCCTCACTCCTTTCTTAAAATGCAGCCTTTGGGTTTTTTCCCCCTACTTTTCTTTAAATATAGAGTTCCTAATAAAAGGAACAGCAAGTTTCTTTGCTTTGCTCTGGTTCCTTCTTATCTTGCTATGTCAGAAACTTACTGTTATGTTCAGAAGCTAAGGATCAGTGAAATCTTCATTGAAAAAAAAAATTACCTAATGGCCAGTACAGAATAAATTATGGCCAGTACTCTGCAATGAAAAAATTATTTAGATATTCTAAAACTTTAGAAAGAGGATCATTTTGTTAAAGGTGGGTTGAGTAGGAGGGTTTGATGATGAAAAGATGGGTGTGTGGGAGGTGTGTTTGTGTGTTTGTGTGTATGCAATCTTGTATAGGAAAGGTTCATCCCTCATCAATTTAGGATACATCAAGAGATGTCATGCGATTCTGAAAATTGCTCACAATAACATTTTAAGTCATTTTGATTAAAAAAATATTTGCTGTGCAAAATATTTCCAGAGTGGTGAGGAGGGATGTTTAGAACTGAAAGAAACAAAATAATGAAACTGGTGACAGAGCGTTTAAGCTTCCATTCTAAGCTGGTTCCCAAATGAAATGCAGTGTGTTAAGAATGCTATGACAGAGACTCCACATCTAAGTCAAGCATAACATGTCCCACAAGTTTTGGGGATTTTCTGACAACTCTCAGTTACCTCATTATCTGGAATGGATGAAAGCCCCAGTGATGTAACTCTTTTAAATTTGGGACTGTGCCTTTAAAAAAAATGGGGTATTTTTGTCTGAGATTAAGACTTGAACTCACTATCTGATGCTTGCTTTTGCTGGCTGGCTCTCTACCACCTGAACCACACCTCCAATCCAGGGCTATGTTTTTGTACATACAGGTGAAAGCTGATGTCTAAAGAATTGCATTCAATTGATGTTAATGGAGCCAGGAAGACAAACTGGAAGTGGGTAGTAAAAGAAAGCTAACTTCCCAAATCAATGCAAAACGTCTTTTCTCTTGAACACATTCCTAAAGCTAAGGAGAGGAGACAGGAAGTATCTGGGTTTTCAGATCTCTACAGAAAGGAGAGCTGAGATACTAACATTGTTACATCAGTTGGGTGCTAGGAAAATACTTGTTTTGTTTTTTCAGAAAAAGAATAAGGCACTGGTGGCTCACAGTGCTCTCCTAGCTGTCAGGAGGCTGGGATCTCAGGATCTCAGCTGGAAGCCAGTCCAGGCAGGAAAGTCCTCGAGGCACTTATCTCCAGTTAATTACTAGAAAATCAGAAGTGATGCTGTGGCTCAAAGTGGTACAGCACTAGTCCTGAGTGCAGAAAGCTCAAGGAGAGTTCTCAGGCCCTGAGTTCAAGTCCCATGACTGACAAAAAATAATAGTTATATATTTATTAAATAAAATAAAATTATAAAATAGAATTTCCTCTACAAGTTGTCATTTCTTTTTTTGTCCCATCCCATCTTTTCTTCCCAGAGATTTTTGCAGTTTCTCTTGGAGCCTGTTCCTCCAGTTCACAATTACTATTCTAATAAGTCAAGTTGCATTAGATCCATGAAATCATTTAGTACATGATAAGAAGAGACACATGCTTCTCATTGGTCATCCACGACCTTCTGCTTGTATTGATAATTTCGAAAGGCCCTTGATTGATGTTATAAATGTTCAAATGGTCATTGGGTGCTGAGTATATACATCGTGACCTGGATCCATGAGTCGTTAGTGGGGCCCGGTGAGAGATGAGTGCCCGGGGCTCATTATGGTGATGGCCTACGGAGAGAAAGAGCTTAGGTTCAGATCAGAACATAAATCCACTACATATATCTATCCCCATAAATCTATTACCAGCTCTCAACCTCACAAAGGCCTCTAAACCTGTTTTCTTATTTTAATAAGGCAATGCCTACATCCAAGGATGATTTTTTTTTAAAGAAAGAAACAGACTTTAAAGCATACAGAAAGGTATGAAGATGACTGCTTCTCCAGTCAACCCAGAGATGGATCCAAGCCAATCTTGACTCCTACTGATGGAATTCACAACTCACCAGTATTTTTAGAGCATCTGCTTGTCACACAGAAAGTTTTAGAGGATGAGTTTGTGAGGTACTAACCAAAAAGTTCTGTTGGTGCTCAAAATAGCCCTTACAGTATGCCAGTACTTGACTGTAAAATTCATCAAAAACTTTAGCCATCAGTATTAAAGTAAGTTTGCATTCTGTCTAACTGTTATAATGTCGGGGGGGGGGGAAGTCACTGATTTCTTCTGGGAAAATTCCAAGAAAACAAAAAAGCAAAATAATAAAAACAAAGATCAAATGATTTCTCTCCTTAGGAAGGTCCCTGGAGTGTCTGAAGACTGCATGATGAAGTTTTACCACCCTGCTGTAATAAAGCCCATCCCACAGGGGTAAAACGCACATTGGTTGGAGAAATAAACTCTATAGAGAGCCAGACCCAAAAGCTCCAAGATTGTTTAAGTCTGTCTGAACCTCACTGTCTTGAAAGCACTTATCTCACTGCTCTGCCTTTCATCTTTCCCTGTGCTCAAAGGGTTCAGTTCCCAGTGCCATTCAAACTCCCAGTCCTCCATTGCTAGATGTCAAGTAGCAGAATGGCTGCCTGAACGTATTTATCCAATCAGGCTAATTTCTACTGTGTAAAATTTTTATCTAGGCTTGCTCTTAATGTTTACCAGTTTCATCTCTTGAGCACACTTCCCACTATCAATGTTGGATAGCAGTGGAGTGATTCCAACTCCAGCTTAGTCCCAAAGAGTTCTGACTGAGGTGTCCGGTGTGTTGCACGCTTGGGTGTGTAGTCTGGAACAGGACATGTACGCTAAGTTTCAGAACTTCAGTGACATAAGCAGTGTGTCCAATACAAGGAAGACTGACTCTAAGAGACTATGCATGTCATCTTGTTGTTAAAGTCGATGCTCTTTAGACTATGAAGAAATAAGAAAGGATAAAAATACACATGGTATGCTCAAGAATCATAATGAGGCTCATTCTGGAATGTGTAATTATGCCATTGAAGGTGTTGATAAGACTACCAGCCTGGCACCCTCTGCGTCCAGCAGACAATTTCTGCCACTTAGGGGAAGAAGAGCTAGATAGCAAGCAGCAGTGATTCACAATTCAGAGAACTAATATCCCTACAGAGGACAGAAGATCTCTTAGCTCTTTCCTTGTTAAAATGAAACATGTGTCCAATAGATAAGAGACATTTCCAAATGGCACTGCACAAATTCACAGCCTCCCTGAGGAATTAGGCCTGTGTGAGAGTGGACAGAGAGGAGGTGAGGGACTCTTGTGATCCTGGCTGGAAGCGAGGTTGCCAGGCTTTTCCACCCACTCTCCTGAGGGCGACTTCTCGTCCTTCCCTCTCCCCAGTGGCTCTGCCTGCCTCTAATGGCAGCTAATGAGGAGAATACTTCATCCACATTCGAACCACTTTTCTGAATTCGTGAATTACCAAGACTGACTTGGAATGTTAAGTTCATAAAAACCTAATGAAAGCCTCTTTAAAAAAAAAAAAATTTAGGGCTGGGATGTAGCTCAGTGGCAAAGTGCTTGCCTAGCAAGTGCAACATCCTGGGTTCGATCCCCAGTGCCAAAAAAAAAAAAGAAAAGACAAAAAAATACAGTTAAAAATTTTTTTAAACTTTTAAAATTAAGAATAACTTTTCCATTACATTAGCCACTGCTGAGGACAGCTGCACAGAGATGCTGGCATGCCCCTCCACCATCATCAGACTCTCTAACTCCTTCCTGGAGCATATTTTAATTATGTGCTGAAATTCAACAACATGGGTTTAATTTGTTCCACACTTGCCCATCTTAAACTCTTGAGATACACATGTTCTTACACAAGAGCATCATAGCTTCAGTACATATGGAAATAATCTCCATCTTATTTTAATAGGCAGTTCTTTGATTTCCCGCTGTCAGTTAGGCCCTGAAGACATTAAAAAGAAGGCCCATTTCTGGCCTTTTGAAATCTTTACAGTCGAAAGACAAAAACATCCCTATTACAGATCAATATTGTCTGGGCTCCAGTGGTGCTTTGGTAGGAATTCAGGGTGAGAAGCAAGTGTGATGAGAGGAACCATTTGTATTCATGACTTCCTCGGTGATGAAGTGTTACTTCAGCAGAAATGTCTCTCCTACGTGATGTCTAAAGTGGAGTTGTTGACAGAGCCATCTTCCACCACAGGTTCTAGAAACAAAGCCTTCCTTGCCTCTGCTTTGCCTCCAGACGCCTGGAACAATCAGCTATGCCTCAGAGCTGCACCTCTGCCTCTGAGTCAGGAGGATTCCCCAGCTCTGGGCCTGCTTTCACCTGGCAGGACCGCATCTGGACATACCGGTGGAAGGACACACTCCTGGGCACCTGGGTGCCTGCTGCTGGGGCAGACACACTTCAACCCAACAGCACGGTGGAGGAGAACATGCAAGGGTATCCACCTTCGAAGGCCCAGGGTGTATGCAGCTGAGAGGAGGTCAGGCCTTGGGGATCCCAGGAATCTCTCTCCTCCGTCCAGGCCACATTTTGTTCTTTGACATTTGCTTAAGGACTTAGAAGGCTATTGGCTATTAGCAAAAAAAAAAAATTGTTTTGACAGAGGAACTTGATTCTTTTGCGCTAGAATCTTAAAATGGATGTTGGCAGGTTCATATATCTGCCTAGGAAGATGACGTTTCTTTTTTTTTTTTTTTTTGGCCAGTCGTGGGCTTGAGCTCAGGGCCTGAGCACTGTCCTTGGACTTTCTCAAGGCTAGAGCTCTACCACTTGAGCCTCAGCACCACTTCCGGCTTTTTTCTATGTATGTGTAACGAGGAATCGAACCTGAGTCTTCATGCATGCTAGGCAAGCACTCTACCACTAGGCCAAACTCCCAGCCTTGATGTTCTTTTTTTTTTAACTATTAGTTTTTAAAACTTTCTTATTGTTATTATTATTGTTTACATGATGTACAGAGGGGTTACAGTTACATAAGCAGGTAATGAGTACATTACATTTCTTTCTTTTTTGTCTTTTTTCTTAATACTGGGGATTGAACCCAGGATTGTACATTTGCTAGGCAAATGCCTTGCCACTGAACTACATCCCAGCTCATGAGGACATCTCATTTTGGACAATGTCACCCTTTTCTCCCTTATCTCCCACGTTTTCCCTCCCATCCCCACCCACAAGTTATATAGTTCATTTTCAACATAATATTTAGTGTCACTGCTGCATTCGTTCATCCTTTGTCCCTCCATTACTGTGCGCCCGTCACCCTCCCAAAAGCAGATAAATGCATAAAGAAGATTTTTTTAAAAAGCAACAAACACACACACACACACACACACACACACACACACACACACACAAAAACCCTCCCATTTCCACTTCTTAGAATTCATTTCTGTAGGAACATGTCTCTTTTAAAAGCACTTTCTGAGCCAGGTGCTGGTAGCTCACACCAGCTACTCAGGAGGCTGAGATCTGAGGATCCTGGTTCAAACCAGTTAACCACCAGAAAACTGAAAGTGGTGCTGTGGCTTTGAGTGCTAGATCGCACTAGCCTTGAACAAAAGAGCTTAGGGAGAGCGCCTAGGCCCTGAGTTCAAGTCCCATGACTAACCATATTTTATTACACTAAAAATATTATTGTAATTAAATTACAGGGGAAAGATTTTTGTTAAGAAATTCTTTTTTCATATATATTTTTTATTGTAATTAATAAAAGGGTTACATGATATTTGCCAGATAGAAGGTGCATTAATTCGCATACATTGATACCCTTTCACATGTCTTGGTATCCATTACCCCCTCCACCCCCCCCCCCCCCGTCTTGGTTTTCCCCCCTTCCCTATCAAATTTCAAATAACCAAATACAAATAAATTCAATATATCAGATAACAAAGTAAGATACTGTAACAATATGAGATAACCAAGGGACAGCAAAGGAGATGAGAGATAACATAGTACATTAAGGACAACAATCATTCGTTATATGGCTTTTGTTTCGATATCCTGGAGGTCCTTTCATTTACCTTCACTGGGGACAGCATGGCGCCTGGGGAGGGTGACATCATCACCTTAGCCCAAGCATCACGCGTCTCCTTTCCTTTCATCCCAGGAAACAATCTGCCCTCTTGTTAACATGAAAAATGACTTCCAGGACTTCAATGCATGCGTTTCAAGTGAATTATCCATCCATTTTATATCTCCCTTAAATGAAGCTTACAAGATTAATTGCCACCTTGAGCACTACTCTACTAGAGCACATTCATTTAGCTTTGGCCTTCTCGAAAGATGGCATGAGTCATGTCCCCAAACTTGGAAACGTACAAGTGACAAACATACAGCTTCCGAAAGAGAAGCTGTTTCTAGAGAAATTCGTGCCTGCTGATGGAGACTTCTTACCTGAAACAAGAACAATTGACAAGGAAAAGGACAAACTGAGTTGGACTGGATGGCGGTGACTTGTCTCCTTTCTCAGAACTGCAGTAGAGCCGTTCAAATAAATGATGGTCCCAAATCCATCTGGCCAGACTACATTTTCTGCTGGGAAGTCAGTGTGATTAAACTGTCATTGTGTGGGGCAGTGTTCAGATCCAAAATATCTCTTCATTTTCAGCATTTCACCCACTTTCGGATTGCTTTTTCTATTCTTAAATAGTCTTCTCTGAACGTGTAGATCTCTGGAGTTGCATACGGGCTGACTGAGGAGATCAGCGGAGGTTAGGCTGGATTCAAGTGCAAAACTATCCCATCTCCATGTGTTACCTTATTTCCTGTGTTCAGTCTCCAAAGAGTTGGAAATGTTCTGGATCCTTCTGCCCATGCTAACCCTGGAGTGACTGCACACCAGAGGGGCGGAGCTAGGAACTCCATGCAGCCCTCCCTGCTCTAGGAGCATCAGGCTCCAAGACCTGTGGCTGGTGGGTCTGTATTAGTGAGCCACTTCTCTGTGTCTTCATTTGAACCCAAACTAGGTCCAAGAAGAACTAAAGAAGCAACTTCAAAAGAAGCAAGAAGCAGGAAGATCTCTCTCCTGTTCCAGCAAAGGTTGCATGATTTCCTTCATGTATGGCCGCAGAACTTGCCGATAAGTAAATATGGCATGGGTACAGATGAGTGAGCAGCAGTACCATGGACTCTATGGAGAGCCCGAATGGTACCCTCCACGCGTGGGCCCGGCGCGGTCCCCAGGCCTAGGACTGTGGGTCTGGGGTTCCTCTCCGAATCTCCCGCTGAAGGAAATCCTCCCAGAGCTCTCTCAACACTCCTTGGGTTACAGCAGACTTAGTTCTGCCATAATGTGTGACTTTACTTAAAAATAAAATTAGAGCAGCCTCCAGGCCCCGGAATGCAAACGAGCATCTGGTTCTTCCAGTCCATCCATTTATTTCCATGCGTGCTTCCATTCTGAATTGATCAAAGAAATGAAGTTAGTAACCAAGAAACCAGCCATATGATAGAAAGCTTGAAAGGGAATTTAATCTTCCTAAATCCCTTTGCAAAGTATGTATTTAAGAAAAAGACATAAGAGGAATAAATATGTATTTAAGGCTTACTAGATATTCAACTCTATGCAAAAGACTCTACTACAATAGTCCTTTCTGTAATTTGCACAGCAGCCTGATAAGTACTAGTGTCACTCTCCAGTTTAAAAACAAATGAATTCAGGTGCTAGTGGCTGGCACCTGGAATCCCTTCTACATAGGAAGCTGAGACCTAAGGACCACACTGTAATGCCAGCCTTGTCAGAAAAGTTCATGATACTCTTCATCACCAATTAACTAGCAAAAAGCTGGAAGTGAAGCTGTGGTTCATATGGTAGAGCACCAATCTTGAGTGAAAAAGCTAAGCAAGAGTGCAAGGCCCTGGCACATACATGCAAAATAATTTTTTTTAAATCTGACAATGGAGGCTGAGATTAAATAACATGCCTGCATACCATTGGTGGCGTCTCTGCCTTTCTACTAAGTGATGGTGGCTCTCAGCAGCAGATTCTAAAGTCATTGTTTTTCTGCAATTAAATAATAGCTTGTCCATAACAGTAAGGAGTAAAACCACAGCTGGACCTCTGTCAACTTGACTTAAAAACCCAGGCTCAGGCCAGGAGTGTGGCCTGGTGGTAGAGTGCTTACCTAGTATGCATGAAGACCAGGGTTCAGTTCCTCGGTACCATATACATAGAAAAAAAGCTGGAACTGGTGTTGTGACTCAAGTACTAGAGCTCTAACCTTGAGAAAGCCCAAGGACAGTCCTCAGACCTTAAGTTCAAGTCCCGGGACTAGCAGAAAAGAGAAAGGGTTTATCAGTGCTAAGATGCCTGGGGTAGATCTTTGCACTTTGGAAATAGGAAATACGATCTGTCCTGGCCTAGAGCTATTAAAGGATAACTGACATGATCACAAGCACTTGCTTCATGTGTGTGCCAGTTTTAACACAAAGGACCCCATGTCTCTTAGAGTGGAGCCACTTGGGCTTAACAATACTCAGTGGTGGAAAAGTGTTGCCTGGGAGGAGAGAGGGCACCGGTGTGGCACTGAGAACATGCCATGGACAGTTTGCGTCTCCACAGGGTTGATAAGCCCTCTGGGGAAGCAAGGGTGTCATACATTTTATTTATCATGCATTTTTAAAAAGCCTGTGTTTACAATGGAAATAAGGCATTTAAATGCAAAACAAGAGAAGAATTTAAGAAGCTATAATATATTTGAGTGGGACCGAATGTTTTCACCTAGGAAAATGTATGTATAAGAAATACAAGGTACCTGGGTGCGGTGGCTCACGCCTGTAATCCTAGCTACTCAAGGGGCTGAGATCTGAGGATCAAGGTTCAAAGCCAGCCCAGGCACAAAGGACCTAAGACTCTTATCTCCAATTAACCTCTACAGGGACAGTGCCCAGGCCCAGAGTTCAAGCCACATGAGAAAAAAGAAAGAAAGAAAGAAAGAAAGAAAGAAAGAAAGAAAGAAAGAAAGAAAGAAAGAAAGAAAGAAAGAAAGAAGAAAGGAAGGAAGGAAGGAAGGAAGGAAGGAAGGAAGAAAGAAAGAAAGAAAGAAAGAAAGAAAGAAAGAAAGAAAGAAAGAAAGGGAAAGGAAAGTAATATTCTCTCAAAAATGAGTATTGTATTAATGTGATTTTTTTGTGGGGGAGGGGAATCATGGGGCTTGAACTCTTGGCCTGGGCACTGTCTTCAGCTCAAGGCTATCACCCTACACCTGGGCCTGGCCTTGTCCCTGAGCTCTTTAGCTCAAGGCCACCACTCAACCCCTGGAGCCACAGCTCCACTTTCTTTTTTCTAGTGATTGATTGGAGATAAGAGTCTCACAGACTTTAGTGTCCAGGCTGGCTTTGAACCTCGATCCTCAGATCTCAGCTTCCTGAGTAGCTAGGATTACAGGCATGAGCCACGGTACCTGGCATGCAATTTGTTTTTTTTATACTTACTATTATTTCTGTAATGTTACTGTGTTTACAGAGCTTTTTTTAAAAATAAATAAAGCAAAATCATGTAAAGTGTAATTGGCATATGAGAGAAATATAATTTAGCTTTAAGCATTTATATAGCAGTCCAATTTTCCTCTGCAAATAAGAAACAATCCAATCAGACGAGCTCATTACATGGACTCATCTCACACACTGAAGTTTTAAACAGTCTGTGAGCTATCATGACCAGTGCTTATAAAATCACTGCCTTCATATGAACTTATATAATGAGTCATAAATTATTGCAATTTATAATATTCAGTAAAACAGTCACATTGTGTTTGTTTTCCAAAGTGTCTATCAGGGAAAATATTGGCAACTAGTTTGTACTAGATTTGTAATACGCATTTTTTTAAAAAAAAAAACTGATGATTCCACTTTTTTGAGGGGTTCTGTTTTGTTAATCAACCACTTCGCAAATATTTTATTGTAAAGTCCTAAAACAAATTGAGTTGCTGAGAAATACAGCTCTGTTTTAATCCCGACAAAATTTTATTATATAATAGCATAAACTGGGTAGTTCATAAACAACAGAAATTCATTTCCTCCCATTCTCTAGATGTTGGAGAGTCAAACCTGCAGGCACAGGGCGTGTGGGGGCTCCTGCCTCACCGACAGAATTCTCTCGCTGAGTTCTCCTTGGTGGAAGTCTGGGGCAGCTCTATGGGACCCTTTAATTAATTAATTGTTGTGCCAGTCCTGGGCCTTGTCCCTTAGCGTTTTCCCTCAAGACAGGTGCTCTACCACTTAAACTCCAGCACCACTTCCAGCTTTTTGACAGTTCATCTTAATGAATGAATCTTAATGGTAAGATTTGCATGGACTTTTCCTCCCTGGGCAAGCTTTGAACCACTATTCTCAGATCTCAGCCCCCTGGGTAGCTAGGATTGCAGGCCAGAGCCACAGTTGCTCAGCTCAGGACCCCTTTGCTCAGAGCACTAATTCCCCTCGTGGAGTTAGTCCTCAACATCCTGGGTGCTCTGAGCTGTTGCTGTCATGAAAGGCAATGCATGTTAGATCCCAATGTACAAATCTTGCAGGGACTTCCCTCCTTCATGCTCCAGCAGCTCATAACAGAGTTGACCATTTTTTAAGGCACTGAAGACTAAAAAGACATTTTGTCTCTTCTCATGTACTGATTGGCTTTGGCACTCAGCATCTTTTGGTTTTGATTTGACACATTTTTTAATATCATAAAATGACTAATCCTGGGGTGATATGAATTAGTCTTGGCCCTAAAAGCAACATGTGGGCTTCTTTCGCTCCTGTGGTTGTTTGTCATGCAAAGAAATGTTATTGGAAAATAAGTATGAGCATTTACAGAGGCTGAGATACTTGTCCTCTCTTGGCCCCAGAGACACAAGAGAGAGGGCATAGAGCCATTTCAGCCTCTCCACAAGGAGCTAAGCAGTTGAGCTGCAAGTGCCATTGCCAGGGCTGTGGTCACATTCATTTGTGTGCTTTGATCCTTGGATGAATCACTGTACATGGATGAGTTTGGACCTAAGTCCCCTGTTCTGGGTGACACAATGAGCTCCCTGTGCTCCAGCTCCAGGATGTGGGCTATAGTGCCTTATTCCGGGGGCAGTTCACAAGAGTTGCATTTCTTAAAATAAATGAAGTGGGACTGGGAGTTTGGCCTAGTGGTAGAATGCTTGCCTAGTATGCATGAAGACCAGGTTCCATTCCTCAGTATCAAATACACAAAAAAAGCTGGAAGTGGTTCAAGTGGTAGGGTTCTAGCCTGGAGAATGTCCAAGGACAGTGCTAAGGCCCTGAGTTCAAGCCTGGCAAAAATAAATAAATAAATAAATGTTCAAAATGGAGGTGGGATTCATCTTTGCACAAAAAGCCCCTTCCTGCCCTCTCAAGCTAAACAAACCACCCCTGACTGCCCTACCTGACTTCACTTTTCTGCCTGATAAAAAGAGACCCTAGCTCTAAGGGAGATACACCGTTTTCTTTTCAGCAGGGCTGAAGGAGACTTGGTTGCCCTTTCCAGATTTTCATTCTAAATAAAACCTGTTGGTCTATTAAAGTAAAAAAACGAAAACAAAAACAAAAAAACAAAATGGAGGTGGGAGTGTACGAGGCATGAAAGAAGTATAATAGAGGAGTTGCCTTTGATCCAAGTGCCATGTATGTGAAGGAATCCCATTTGTACAATTAATGTATGCTAATAAAAATTGAAATCCTGGTCTATCTCTTCCCTTCCGCCCACCAGAACAACACATAACAGTCTGTTCTCTTCCCTAGGCCTTTTCAAATCCACTCTTTCCAGCTTCTTACCCTGCTTTCATTCAGATTCCTGGCACTCACACTGGTGGGCCTGGCATCTCACCAGGCCATCTCTCCTGGACCACCGGCAAGGAGCTGAGCACATCCCTGGGATTCAGGGTCTACATTGGCCACCATCACCTGAGCACCCATGAGACACTGTGTCCTGCGTGCAGCTGCACTAACCCCACTGAGGAAGGAACATGGGAACAGTCCAACGGTGCAGAATCCAGAAAGAATGAGTGTCGAGAGACAGAGGACTTCCAGGAGAAGGCCTGGCAGTTATGGTGGTTCTGGCAGGACACACGGATGGGGATGTATAGCTAGAATCACAGACTAAAAACCCAAACACCTGGTGGTGAGATCAGAAGCTTAGGGAGTGGCTGAGGTGATCAAGGTGAGTGGTGACAAGAGAAGTGGAAGAGAGATGGCAGGTAAAAGAGGGTCCATCATGCTTAAGAGCAAGAGGTACTTTTGCGAGAGCCATGAGCAAATAGAGGAATGTGTGTGTGCACAGGCATTGGCCAGCTGCAAGCTGCGTTTCATTCTCCAGCCAATAAGTGGCATGGAAAAGCGAATGGCGCCATGGGCCTCTTGGACCAAGGACCTATTATACCTGACTGATTATACCTGTTATACCTGACTTATGGACACTCTTAGCTTTTAATTGCTCACTTACCAGGAAATGAAAGGGGTGTGTTTTGGGGGGGGGAGATACTATAGGTGGGCAGTAGAGACACAGAGATGGTAAGTAAACCGTAGCTCTTTTGAATCCTGCAAGGATGGCATTATAGAAGGAAAAGGAAACGGGAACACAGACCAGAATGGGCTGTGTCTGAACACACCTCTGAGTTACAGGCTGGATGGCTGCATTTTTTTCTCTAAGGGAGACCTGAGTGAGAAGCACCCAGAGCTTCTGCTCCTCCCAGAATTGGCTGAGGGGAGGCTGAGCCAGCACTGGGAGAGAACATGTCTGGACTGCTTGTGTAGCCACTGCTCTGTGCTAAAACCCTCATGTGATTCTCCTTACTCAGCTTTCCAGGCTGATTCATTGTCTTTAACACTTCAGAAGATCTTTCTTTTTTTTTTTTTTTTTTTTTTGGTGCCAGTCCTGGACTTGAGCTCAGGGCCTGAGCACTGTCCTTGGACTTTCTCAAGTGCTCAAGTGCTCTACCACTTGAGCCTCAGCACTGCTTATGGCTTTTTTTCTATGTATGTGGTACTGAGGAATAGAACCCGGGTCTTCGTGCATGCTAGGCAAGCACTCCCAGCCCTTCAGAAGATCTTTCTGCAAGTGCCAGTTGCTAGCTAGATCAGAGGAGGAGGAAGAGAAGGAAGAAGAGGAGTAGGAGGAGGAGCAGGAGGAGGAGGAGGAGCAGGAGGAAGCTGAGGAGGAAAAGGAAGAAGAAGGAGGAGGCAGAGGAGTTGGTAAACAAAGAATATCCCAGGTCAGGAAATTGTATTGTCTTGTATTATCTTCCTGACTATTCTGACTATCTTGTGTTATCTGGTCTTTCCATCTCACACCAAACATTTCTTTCAGATAGAGCCACATTAGTTCAAATATCAACGCATCAGTCATGCTTTCATTGGCCATCACCAGGGCTTAGTCAAGAAATAGTTTGGGTGTGTTAAGTGGAGTAAGTCAGGTCCAGACAGACAAAGGGAACATGTTTTCTTTTACATGTGGAAGTTAGTTCTAAAATATAAACATATATGAAAACATAGACAGAATCCTCGTGTGTGTAAGTTCACAATTAAACTAAGTATGGAGCACACAGGGGAGGAATTCCTATGGTGTAACAAAATGTATATAGGAAGCTGAAGTACATCTTACCTGCAGAGCTGGGACCTAGGGGGAGGAAGGAAAATGGAGGGAGGAAGGATGGGAGATAGTTATCACACTCCCAGTACCCGCGTGGAATGGTCCTGGTGGCATGAGGGGACGGATGAGGTAGAGAGAGATGGAGAAGAATGATGGAGAGAGTGGCCTGGATCAAGATGCGCTGTACTTATAATTGACATGTCAAATTGAAATCCCTTTGTGCAATGACTTCAAGCTAAAAACTTTAAAAAATGTGTATTTTATGAGAAATAACTTAGGAAGTTATTGATCTAGTCCTAGCAAACAGGATCAGGCTGGATCAGTGGAATAGGGTGGTAGTGGAAAATAATCAAGGTGCGTAATGTTTGAATAAATGTATCCCAATTTCCACTTGTTAAGCATTTACTCTGAGTGAGACACGGTGCTGTGTATGTGCTGACTCATTTAGCCTCAAAATGAACTTAAGAAATAACTATGCTGTCTCACAGTGCTAGTGACAAGACAGCCACGTTAGAGACCACAAAATGCCACACTCACCACCTAGCCAATGGGGCAGAGATTTAGACTCGGTTCTGTTTGGTAAGCAAAAAAAAAGTGTGCAGACTATTTAGGTCTCTCTATAGCAGTGATGGTTAATTTTATAGGCTACTGGGTGGTTGTTTGAGGTAGAATAACTTTTAAATTGATAAATGTTGGACCAATCAGAGTGCCTTGCATAACTCAAATTCAGTCCCTTGAAGGCCATTAGAGGCCAAGAAGATAAACTTCCCTGAATAAGTGTGAATTCTCCAGGAGACTTTTGAACTTCGTTTTTCTAGTGGACTGTCCTAAATCTCTTGCCTGCCTAGCATTTACTAGGCTCCCAAATTATGTAGAACATTTCATATAATAAATCTGTTTACACACACATGCATACATAGTCTACAGCTTCTATTTCTGTGAAGAACACTAATATAATATCTATTCACTTAGATTAAAAATTAGTCATTGGGACCGGGAGTTTGGCCTAGGTAGAGCACTTGCCTAGCATGCACAAAGCCCTGGGCTCGATTTCCTGGAACCACATACACAGAAAAAGCCAGAAGTGGCTCTGTGGCTCAAGTGACAAAGTGCTAGCCTTGAGCAAAAATTGTCCAAGGGAAGTACCCAGGCTCTGAGTTCAAGCCCCAGGACTAAATAAGAAAAAAAAGTCATTGAGTGAGATGGATAAGAGATAATTATGTCATTGAAATGACAAATTACCATCCCTAGGAATGGGAGAAAAATGACCAGTTAAAACATTTGTCTTCTGTTAGAATGTGTTCATTCCTGAACGCCGCTGACTTTTTCAATGTGGAACACACTGACTTTTTTTTCTATGTGGTAAATTTGTTAGACAGCTTATATGTGTATTTTTATTGTAGAATTGTGTTTTTATTTTTGTTAAGTAGTTGTAAAGATGAGATATGGCTCACCATAAAGTTCATCTCGATGGATGTCAGCCCTCTATGTATGTATTTTTAGACAAAGCACGTGTGTGCACGTGCATGAACATACACACACACACAGACACATGCACACACATGCATGCACACACATGCATGTGTTCTTGACTGAGAGCTCCCCTACCAGCCCATAGGACAGACACAGACTTGAGAGCCTCATCGCCCTCATCTCGTGCGGCCTGGAGTAATACTGGCTGCCCTGTGGGCAGTAAACTCTGTACTGCAGACCCTTACGCAGAGGAAGTGTTTTCTTATTTCACTACAAGCCTTATCTCTGTGCTGCCAGCAACGAGAGCCAGAAGCCTCTTCCTCCACGGACCTGGGGATTATATGCTGTGAAGGCCCTGCCAGCCGGGCAAAGCAGCACACAGGAAAAAAAGATGAAGAAGCAGAGGCAAAACTGTACTTTTGTTTCTAGCCCAAGTGGCTCTGGCTCCAGGATCATTCCAAGGGGACTCAATAAAAGGAAATTAAAGGACTGCAAATGTCATGGTGACATTATCTTTTGGAAATAGCAGACCATCCGTTAGAGGCCTGCTCCCCCTGCGGTACAGTTAGCAGGATTTGTGGCTGGAATTTGCAGGCTGCTGATGGCAGTTCTCTGATGGTGCTTCGCCAAGGGCTTGGCGGCTGAAACCCAGTCCTGTCCAGCTCAGCGGGAATCATCCCACACCGCTCATCTTCTGCTCATCTTAGAACAATTTTCAGTGTTGGTAAGTGGCCATAAGTCAGGGGCCTGTGACAACTAATTGCCTCTAGTTACCAAAAGAAACTTAGTAAAAACATGTGTGCCCGTGGCGCCCTGTTTCCTGAGAAGATTAGCATTGATTTTTTTTTTTATGCAGCGGGACAGCATGCTGGAAGCCACAAAGATTTTTGCTTCTTTCCTGGAGATTTATAAGAACTTTATCAATACCATAGCTCCCCTAGCCACACATCCTGAATGGAGAAACATGGGTCTATTGTTGATAAATGATGCAGATATTTCCCAGAAAATTCAGCTTCAATGCTTATCCTATTTTGCTTTGATGGCTCTGAATAGTTATAGATGATTTCCCAAAGGAGCAAGACCATCTAAGAATCTAAGTTGCAATTTTCTAGTGAAGTAATTGTTTGATTAATAGAACCTGGGTATATTCAATATTTTCTTAATAGAATATTTTATTCTCATTAGGGCATTCAGTTTTTCCTTGCATATTTTTCTAACTTTTGCCCATTATCATTTCTTTTTTCTATTAATTGACTTTTAATAATACAAACGTTTTCCCTATGGAATTCTATGCTGCTGTCAGAAAGAATGACATTGCCCCATTTGTTAGGAAATGGAAAGACTTAGAAAAGATCATATTAAGTGAAGTAAGCCAGACTCAAAGGAACATAGGCTCAATGGTTTCCCTCATTTGTCATAATCAGTAGAAACCTTGGGCTCTCCTAGCAGAGATTTGCAATAGAGCAAAACCTTGATACAAAAGGCCATGTAGTATGACGCTAAATGAAAGGATCTCTAGGATATAGAAACATAAGCCATATAATGAATGATTGTTGTTCTTAAGGTACTATGTTATCTCTCATCTCTTTTGCTGTCCCTTGGTTATCTCATATTGTTACAGTATCTCACTTTGTTACCTGATATATCGGATATATTTGTATATGGTTATTTGAACTTGGATAGGGAAGGGGGGAAAACAAGATGAGGGGTAGGAGTGGGGGGGAGGGAAATGGGGACCAAGACATGTGAAAGGGTATCAATGTATGGGAATTAATGCATCTTCTATCTGGCAAATATCATGTAACCCTTCTATTAATTACAATAAAAATATATGAAAAAAATGTTTTCCCTAATTCTCACATTCTTATTATTATATTTTTATCGTTATATCATATATACTACATTATTCATATGCTTACTACTATCAACATTCTTGTCAGTTTTATGTAATCATTGATTTGACATAAAGTCAATAGTAAACAAGTATGGGTTTCTGGATAGTAGAGGAATATGGATTAAAAAACAGAAATCTCGGGCCAGGAGTTTGGCCTAGTGGTAGAGTGCTTGCCTAGCATGCACGGAGGCTTGGGTTCGATTCCTCAGTAACATATAAATAGAAAAAAGTCAGAAATGGTGCTATGGCTCAAGTGGTAGTGCTCTAGCCTTGAGAAAGCCCAAGGACAGTGCCCAGGCCCTGAGCTCAAGGCCCAGGACAGGCAAAAACAAAACCCAAAAACAAAAACCAGAAGTCTTGTTGAGCAGTGGTGGCCCATGGCTATAATCCTAACTACTCAGGAGTCTGAGATCTGAGGATTATGGTTTAAACTCAGCCCAGGTAGAAAAGTCCATGGGACTCTTACCTCAAATTAACCACCAAAAAATGGTGGAAATCAAAGTGTGGCTCAAGTGATAGTGTAAAAGCCTTGAGTGGAACCAGCCAATAAAAAGCACCGTTCAAGTCTCAGTACTGGCAGGTAGGAATGGAGGAGGAGGAAAAAAAAAAGAAAGAATGAAGGGAAGGGAAGGGAAGGAAAGAAAGAAGGAAGGAAAAAAGAAAGAAAAAGGGAAGGAAGGAAAGAAAGAAAAGGAGAAGGAGAAGAGGCAGAAGAAAGAGAAGGAGGAAAAGGAGGAGAAGGAGCAGAAGAGCTTTCCATCTGTAGTGATGGCACTTAGCTTTTAACTGATACTGAACTATCACTTCAAAGTTTGCAAAATAGACTAGGCCCCAGTGGCTCAGGCCTGTAAGCCTAGTTATTCAGGGGGCTGAGATCTGAAGATTGTGGTTCAAAGCCAAGTCAGGCAGGAAAGATTGTAAGACTCCTATCTCCAATTAATTACAGAAGAAGCTGGAAGTGGTGCTATAACTCTAGCTGTGAGCTAACAGACCTCAGGGACAGGGCCCAATTCTGGAGTTCGAGGCCCCCCAAAAATAAAATAAAATTACAAAATACATCCCTATAAACTACCTCTCTGAAAGGTTCAAAAACAGCTTCCACAGAAGGTGGGGTTGGTGTTTTTATGCTTCTTGGAGCCAGGGACAGCATCCCAGCTGCTCCTTTTCCTCCATGGCCCTGCTCGGGTTCTGCTCTCGAGTTGTTTTCCTGACAGCATATCATTTTCAGCAAAGCTTTTTCAAACGACTTTATTTTCCTCTTTCTGCCTGGGCTACATTTAGTAGAGCATCAGTTCATAGCACAGATAGTGAAGAGGCGCTTCTACAAATAAAATGTAGACATTTCAAGCCACCTGCCTTTCCTTCTATTCAGTAAAAACTTAGTGACGAAAAGATGCGATAGATTGTAAATTTTCCCATCGCTCCTTATTTTAACAAGCCATTGTGGAAAAACAAAAAAAGATGGAATTGCAGCTAAGTGCAATGGCTCATGCCTGTGATCCTAGCTACTCAGGAGGCCGAGATCTGAGGATTGCGGTTCGAAGCCAGTCAATGCACTAAACAGTCTGTGAGACTCTTATCTCCAATTAACCATCAGAAAACTGAAGTGACGCTGTGGCTCAAGGGATAGAATGGTAACCTTGAACTGAAGAGCTCAGGGACAGCACCCAGGCCCAAAGTTCAAGTCCCATGACTGATAAAAGAGGGGGGGGGTGAGGAATTGTAGCCCAAGGGTAGAAACCTAGCCTATTCATTGCAAACAGCCCTCCCGGCACATGTACAGGAAGAACGGCCCCAGCATTTTCTTTCCATGCAGTGTAGCAATAAATACTAGCAGCCATCATGAGTTTCCCCTCACAGTCTCGGGATGTAGCATGCAAATGACAGGCAATGCCTTATTTTTCCCCTTGTTCACTGTAGCAAAAACAATATCCATTCTACCATTGCTACACCCGGTGGCCTAGGTAAGTGCAGATGGAATTGATTTTTTTTTGCAGGTTCCTGGATGAGTTCTATAGCCTTCTCCAGTCAGAGAACCATAAGTTCTTGGCCAGCATGATTGGTAAAGGATACTCAGTGAAACCACAGCTCAAGATTCTTGTTGGATTTCATGTGGAGATGAGATTCTTATTTCTCCTTCATCCAAATTCAGTTTGGATGAATTAAGAAATCATAAAAGACATGGATGTTGGAAGCCAGAATAAAATCCTGACGACAGCCTCCAGATGTCATTAACCAAAGAAGCAGGCAAATCTGAGTAACATGGAGGAAAATAGAAGACAAAACTACCACAGCCAAAAAAAAAAAAAAAAAAACAACCAACAACAACAACAACAAAAAAAACCCCAACAGATCCAGAGTCCAAAGTCTATGTCTGAAACACACAATCTCTGTGGACATTTTAGTTTTGGTGTTAATAAATCGTCCTCATTATTTAAACCCTTCTTTCAAGGTTCTATTATCACAACTAATCATAGCCTCACCAAGATAATAATAATAATATAATAGTCTAAAACAATCCATTCAGAACGTGGAGCCAAGAGCATCAGAGCTGATTATCACTCAGCTATTTTAATTAACCAAATCTTTCTGTATGCTCATTTGAAAGAAACCCACAAACAAAATGACAGTCTTATATATGAATGTAACAAAAATGATCATTTTTGTAGGAGATTTTTAACTAGGTTCTATTTCCTTAAGAACAGCAAATAAAACAGTCTCTAGGATAACAAGATCCGGGAGACTGTACACCCAGGTAGCACATCCATCCCACTGGAAAATGGGCGCACATGTCAATCACAGTGCAAACTGCTGTTCTTTTTGTTCTTTTGTTTTATTTTTGTTGGTCATAGGGACTAAACTCAGGGCCTGGGAGCTATCCCTGTGCTTTTTTGCTCAAAACTAACCCTCTATCACTTTAAGCCACAGCTCACTTCTGGCTTTTTGGTGGCTAATTGGAGATAAGAATCATACAGACTTTCTTGCCTGGAATGGTATTGAACCACAAACCTCAGATGTCAGCATCCTGAGTAGCTCGGATGACAGGTATGAGCCTCCAGCATAGGCCAAGTTGGTGTTCTGAAGTGATTTAATTTCCATGCATCTGTGGGACAGTAATCTGCAATAACGAATCATCAGCTATCGTCCTGGCACACAAGGGTTAGCTTTCTTAAGAAGATATCACTTCATTAGGTTAATTAAAAAATATTTTTCCTGAAAGCTAACATTATATATAACTTGGGCTCATGGATGGGCCCTTGATTAAAACTTTAAGAAATAAGGCACGCAAGTGATATTCAAACACAATGTGATGTAGTCACTCCAACGGAATAAGGATGTCTACATGGAATCCCTAATTGTCTTTGTACTCAGATGAACACCATCCAATCCGTGCATCTATCGCAAGGTAGGCTTGGTGATCTTCCAAGTTGTGGCCCCGTGGGAGGGTTGCTAAGCCAGCTTCTCCCCACAGTATGTCTACAGGCTGGGACCTATGTTGCTCATATCAACTGTGTCAATCCACAAATACCTGCTCCACACCCCACTGCCGCCCTTTACGTGTCCCTTGACTCACAGAGGTAAAAGAGTAGACATGTCTTTTGGAGAGGAATTAGCTACCTCTTTACTGGTGATAGCATTTCTAAGTGAGAAATACCTGTGTGTGTGTGTGTGTGTGTGTGTGTGTGTGTGTGTGTGTGTGTGTGTGTGTGTGTGTTTGCGTGTGCGTATGCTCATGCATACTCACTCGCAGGTGTACATACACAAGTGTGCGCTAATACTGGGACTTGAACTCAGTGCTTGGATGCTGTCCCTGAGCTTTTTGTCTCCAGGCTACCACTCTACCCCTTGAGCCACGGCTCTACTCTGTCTTCTTTTTGCTGGCTAATTGAAGAATCTCAGACTTTCTGGTCAGGGCTAGGATTGAACTGCAATCTTCAGATCTCAGCCTCCTGATTAGTTAGGACTCCAGATGTGAGCCTCTAGCACACAGCTGGAAATACATCTTAAACAGAAAACTTAGGCAATAGTTTTTATACATAAATAATTCCCTTAAGTGTATCAATTTTAACTGTGGTCTAAACTATTGTTGCACACATGTGTACGCACACACACACACATACACACACACACACACACACACACACACACACAGGAAATATCCTCAAACATAATAACACAATTAAATTTCATTTATTTCCAAGTCAGCATTTCTATTGATGAGATACCTTATGATTCCCATTATAGCACTGGTGTGACATTTACTTTGAGTAGTTTGTAAATTCATTGGGCCTCCTTTATTTTTTCCAGCTACAAAATGAAATATTTAAAGTAATGATCACTGAGATTACTTGCAATTAAAAATTACAAAAGCAATTACAACAGCATTCAGAACCAAGTCCCAAATCTCAATGATTCTGCTAATCACAGTGACAACGTGTACAAAGTCTTGTCTTCATTCTTCAATTGTTGCATATGTTCAAACAACTTGAAATCAGTTTCTACCCTAAGATATTACATATGCTAAGGATTTTAGGAGTTAGTTCAGAATCTTCCCTCTTTCCTCAGAAAGAAACCACAAATAAACCACACTTTCCTTCTTACTTTTGGAATAGAAAAAAATGACCAGGACACCCAACAGGAAAGTTAAACAGGCATGCTACATGCCTAATAGATCTCTAGAATCTATTAGGTTAGCCATAGCTCTTTCTGAGGCAAAGACAGAGCCATCAAAGCAGTGAAGCTAAAGAAAAAAGCATTCCAGAAGGAAAAATAGAAACACATTTGTTGGGTTAGGAATGATCTATTTATAGGCCCGAGGCACCTCCAACAAATTAAAACCATCCAGAGACTTTGTTTTTGAACTGAAGGATTATTTAGACTTTAGGGCAATTAAGTGGAGACTTCACAAAATAAAAAACAATACCAATTTCAGAGTGTTTGTTGTCTTTCCTTTAACTACAAAGCCACAGTCCTCTGTCATGGAGAGGAGAAGAGAAGAAAGAGCATGGATTTCTTTAGTTGGGTTTGATTTTCATGTAGGTCCCTGGTTCACTGCTGATAGTTCTGTTCTTCTTCATTGGTATTATAATATCCAACTGACTTCATCAAGACCAGAACAGTTTTATTCTGTATTCAGCAGTATTTGTTATGTTTGACAGCTTTGCCAAGTTTCTTATAAATCTTTCAGTAGATTCTGAGACAAGTCTGGGGTAATGGTCCGTGTTCCCTAGATTCAGCAGAGTTCTAACTTCTATTTTTTTTTTTAGGTCTGAGATTAGGACATGAACTCAGTACCTGATGCTTTCACTCATTGGCTAGTGCTCCACCAATTGAGCCACGCCTCCAATCCCAAGATCTCTGACTTTGCAGACATAGCCCTTTGAGGACTGAGTAGATGCCTTTGCCAGCCACTGAGGGGCTGGAACATAGTCCCAGGTGGAGATGGTTGGTGCTCTCCTGAGTTGTCATACCGGCACAGTGGCTATTAAACTTAAGGAGAAGCACCAGTAATAAAAACCATGAGGGAGGGTGGCCCTTTAGGACTTACTCTACTACTAGCACTGCAAGTTCCCCAAATACCTTCCCAGAAGTAACTTGCCACAACCTTGCTAAACACCTTCAAGCTGGCCCGAAAATATCTACTTGAAGCTGAGTGCCAGTGGCTCATGCCTGGAATCCTAGCTACTATGGAAACTGAGGTCTAAGGATCTAGCCTAGGAGGATAAATCTGAGAGATTCTTCAAGTAACCAGCAAAACACCAGAAGTAGGGCTATGGCTCAAGTGATAGAGTGCTAGCCTTGAGTGAAAAAAAATAAGCAAGTACACACACACACAAACGCATATATATATAATTAAGAAGGAAATCTATATAATTCATATATGTACATATATACTTATATATATTCATTTATATAGATGCATATATATATAATTTAAGAAGAAAATTCCATCTCTTTAAAAACTAGAGCCTCCAGACTAGATGGGAGCAAATGATTCACTCCTATAATCCTAGTTACTAAGGAGGCTGATATCTGAGGCTCACAGTCCAAAGCCAACCCTGGGCAGGAAAATATACAAGACTTGTTTCCAATAAACTGTATTCTTAAAAAGCAAGAGTGGAGCTGTGGCTCAAGTGGTAGAATAGCAGTCTTGATGATAAAGCTCGAGGACAGCTCCCAGGCCCTAAGTTCAAGGGGAAAAAAAGGGGAGGTGGGGAACAACTACAAAATAGAAATTTGGGTGATGAGGAAATATTATATATTTATGGTAACTTTTGGTTGCATAAGTTGAAATATATAATACTTGAAATGAGGATAATGTGACTGATAAATTGAATTCTTAATTTTATTCTGGCTTAATTCATTGAAGAGCCTGAGACATTCATTATTTGCATACATGCTTATACAATTAATTGTTTTTTAAATGAATTTTAAGCCAAGGGACTTAGAGTTGCCAATTTACTTGCTTTATTTGTTGCTTATAGTTGTATAAATAGGAAACTGTTGGGTGGCTACAAACTTGAGTCATTTCTTAAAGGCAGTTGAAAAACAGAGATCCTGAGAATGGAACTGTGGTCAGTACAACCATTTTTCAGTCTGAAGTAAGATTTTCACTGGAAAATGAAGAATTTGGTGTATTGTGTTTTTTTTCTGAGGGTGAAAATAGAGGTTCTTACTACCCATTCTGGGTCCTATAGGCTCAATTTTGAGACAACTCCTTGAGTCTAAAATTCGATTCTCCAGATTACAGTTCTGTCACTCACTTTCCTAATAAACATGAGCAAAGGGAAAATTGTGCTCCGGAGAGTAAGGTACACTACATTGTCTGTGACGGAGGTATTGGAACTAGTTAGAAATTCTGCCCAGCCACAGGACCTCTGATCTGGAGTCCTAGAGGAATGAAACTCGAGATTTCTAGTGTTTGGTTGTTTTACCTCAAGAGAGTGGAGAAAATTCAGCAGACACTCCTGGTGAAAGAGTTGTGCATAGCTGTGCCTATGCCTTAGGTCTGGACCAATACTCAACTATCCTCATGTGTCCAGAAATCATTTCTATTCTGAGAATGATCAGTTTAACTAAGATAGACCTAAAGCAATTCTGGAACAAGAAAAGTTTATTTAGAGACAACTGTAAGTGACAATGTCCTTACAAACTCCAGTCAACCAGAATGACATGACTACTTCTAGAAAAGTGTTTTGGAATTTTTTTATAAGCAATGGCCTACAAAATTCCCCGGTGAAATCTCCTCTGTGGCATAGGGTTCTGCCTTTAACAAAGGTGTTTTATAGGATGCAGATTTATCAAAGCTGGTGTGTGCACTGACGTCCCAAGAGGGCCACACAGCAGTCACAAAAATGCTAGACTGGACACAAAAGTGAAAAGTGAAAAGCCATGGAGAAAGCCACCGGAAGGGGCTACAGGCAGCCCAACATACCAAGGCTTCTTGATTTCCAGCCTTCCATCTCTCCACCATCAAGGTGTCCCAAGATGGGTGCCCTAAGATGGGCCCTGTACACTCTTCAATATAGACATGGTCTTTAAGAGAACCTCAATTCACCCTAGGGAGATGCCACTGTACTCTTGTTGGGATGACTGTTATCCAAAATAGAATAAATAAGGAAATATAATTTAAGAAATGAATGACAGAACATAACAAGTGTTGGTGAGGATGTGGGAAAATTGGGTACTTGCACATTGTTGGTTAAAATGGTGCAGCACCTGTGGAAGACACTGTGGTGATCCCTCTGATAATCACAGGTGGAAGTATTTAGTGATTTTACTCCTGGATCTATACAAAATAAATTCAAAAACATACTCAAGGTGTTGTGGTACTCATATGTCCACAGTGGTATAATTCATAGCCAACCCTGTTTCCGTGAATACACAAATGGGTAAATACAATGTGATAGCGATGACTAACAGAACACTATTTAGCCTTTAAAAAGAAGTACATTTTGACATGGCTCAGGGACAGAGTAAGAAAACTGAAGAAGAGTGAAAAGCCCTAATCTCAAGCCCTGCTATCAGCAAGAAAAGAAATACAATAAGCAAGTGGTAGAGTGCCAAACTTGAGCAAGCCAAAGCCAAGCATGAGCACAAGGCCCTGAGTTCAAATCCCAGTTCTGGCATAAATAAATAATAAATAAAATGAAATAGGTGTTGGCATAGATGCACAGTATCATGACAATATTCAATAGCATATAATTGTGTACCTAAAATGGTGAAAATGGTGAAGTTCATTGTATGTATATCTTAATACAAAAATTAGAAACCCACACACCCATGATACACTTAAGATTTCCTTCGGTTGAGTTGAAATCTGGCTAATAAGCTCTACATTAGAGTGTGGACAAAATGTTTTGGGGTGTGGGGGGGCAGGTGAATGGCAGAAGAAAGGGCGGCAAGAATGTGCATTCTATAAAAGCTTGAGTCCCTAACTTGAGGGTGGGGAGAGTTGGGTGAGAAAGGATGACAAGGATCAAGATGTGCTGTACTCACAATCTGACTTGTGGAATTGAAACCCCTTTGCCCAGCTATCTAAATCAATTTTTTTTTGCCAGTCCTGGGCTTGAACTCAGGGCCTGAGCACTGTCCTTGGACTTTCTCAAGGCTAGAGCTCTACCACTGAGCCTCAGCATGACTTCCAGCTTTTTTCTATGTATGTGGTACCGAGGAATCGATCCTGGGTCTTCGTGCATGCTAGGCAAGCACTCTACCACTAGGCCAAACTCCCGGCCCCAAGCCTACTTATTCTATCCCCCATCTCGTTGTTATTGTGATAAAGGTCACACTCCCGTGGGATGAGAATAGGACCTTGTTTCCCCCTGTCATGTGGGAAACACCCCATAACTGTTGGTTGAATACACGAACAAAGCAAAGGCAGCTGCCCCTGAAAGCAGTGAGTGTTTGTGGCCTCTCATGCTTTGATGTTTCTGTGTTGGCAGGGATCAAGTAAACACAGCAGCCAGTGTGAGCACTGTAAATGGATTCCTTCCCGTGACTGACTTCACTTAGGCATCAGAGGCCCGATTGTTGTTTCCTAAAAATCTGTGTGCACGTATATGGGTTGGGTGTGCATATGTGCATGCTCACTATGTACAGAGGGGTTGTATCTACAGCTATCAAATCTCAAATAGCAGCTCCTCTTTTTGTTTTAGGAATCAGAGCCAAACCATGGTACGGACTGGGAGAAATTAGCAAGGGATTCACATCCGAAGGCAGAAAGAGATCCTAAACAGGAGAAATTCCTTCTCCTTTGCTTTTTCCTGCTCATGGCTGAAGATGCTTGGGTGGTTAATGGGCACAATCAATCAAGTTACACCTGCCGCCATGAACGTGATTTCCACTGCAACAGCAGGGGAGGGATTAACAGATTAACACAGCAGGGGGGTTAACACCTTTTCTGTTGAGCTTGCGATGCCCTGTTTGTCACTGGCCACCATTTTGGTGGCTTACTTCCACCACCCAGTGTGATAATACATGTGACAGGCCTGAGTAGTTACCAAAAGGAATTATCCCCAACTTCATTCTCTACTTCAGGTCTACAAGAAGTAAACTCATGCAGAGGGCCGGTGGCTCATGCCTGCAATCCCAGCTACTCAGAAAGGCTAAAACATGAAGTCAGCTGGAAGTCAGCGCAGGCAGGAAAGTCCATGAGACTCTTTTTCTCTGATTAATCACTGAAAAGCCAGAAGTAAAGGTGTGGCTCAAGTGGTAGAATGCTTGAGTGAAGAAGCAGAAGGACAGCAACTGGGGTTTGAGTTCAAGCCCCAGGACTGGTTTGAGGCAACACCAGCTTCTAACACGATGGTAGAACAGACCAGCAGAGACTGTGCCGGCTATGATAAACCAGCGTAGAGTGAAGGTTCTCCAAACTATTACTGTGCAAGGCTGAAATCTACCCAGTGTTTTCTGCTACTCATGTCTGTTGTTTGGCAAACAGTTCATTCCAGGTATCCACACTCTCCACCTTACCACAATGAGACGTATCTTTCAACACAGGCTTTTTTCCCTAGCAGAGTAGCCTACGAACATGCATTTTAAATTCTTTCTTAAATAAATCATGTCTGGGCCGGGGCGCCAGTGGCTCATACTTGTAATTCTAGTTACTTAGGACTCTGAGGAAGATGATTCAAAGCCAGCTTGAGGAAAGAAAAGTCCATGAAATGCCTATCTCCAATTAATCAGCAAAAAGCTGGGAGTCGAGCTGTGGTTCGAGTGGTTGAACTCCAGCCTTCAGTGAAAATGCATCTAGACACTGAGGTCAAGCCCCAGCACAAGCATTAATTAATTAATTAATTTTTAAAAACTGTTGGGTAACATACATTTACTAAAATATATGATATCTAAGTGTGGCATCCAATATATATCATATATATGTACATATATACATATGTATATACGTGTATATGACAGTTTACATGTTCCATTGAATTCTATGAGCTATCTTTCTCTCTTTGTAAGTCTGCAAAGACAGCAACTGTTCTGACTGCTTTCATGGGTTTTATTTGTTTCTGAATCTGCATTTTCATAAACACGACTGGGAACTCTCCCATACGCTGAGGCTGGAGAAACCTGGAGCCAGATTTTAGAACATAGGTAAAATGAAGCATCGACCTCTTCTGTATGGAATGCTCTGCAAGTATGTTGATCACAAATCAACATTTTCAATTTCGTCTTGAAACTCCTGCAAGAAAGTGAAATATGACTTTGAGTCTGAACTAATCTTAAGGTCAAGTATCAGATGTTCGTCGGAAGCTGGGCAGAGACATTTCTGTCCCTGTGAACAGACCCTCAGCATCCGGACATCTTCATTTGCCTGGGCAGGACGTTCAGGTCCCAGTCATATTTACGTTTCTGTCAGCTGTGGCATAATTTCCTAAGGAATTCTAAACCTGTCTGTTGAGCCCCATGTGAAGTTTATGGTTGCCCTACTGTAATTTTAATATTGAATGTCATTTTACTGGGTGGGAGGGGTACTGCAACTCTCAGTGCTAAGTCTATACATTTAAAAATGGAGCTCTTCGTGTCTGTTCTTATAATTTGTCATCTTTTATTTTTGACTGAAGAAGAAAATAATACTGGCTCTACTTTAGCTATCTTTTTCTATTTGTTGGGTCATATCTTATAATACCATACCGTTCTTCCAAAACACTGTCAATAGTCCTCTTAGACCTTCTGAACCAAGTTTTTAATGATGTTTACTAGATAATCTACTCATCTCAACTAGCATGGTTTATTCAAGCATTTAAGTCTTTTCTGGAGCTTCTAAAAATGATTATCTGTGTTTTTCCTTTCTAAGTAGACTGTGTGTGTGTGTGTGTGTGTGTGTGTGTGTGTGTGTGTGTACCTGTTCATCCACCTGCAGACAACCACTGTCAATGTGATTTGTTTCTTCTGGATTTTTCCTCCTTGCAGTCTCGGTATGGTTGATATCATTTGATAAACAAACTGCTAATTTCACTGGCTATTTTATCATGGTATTCTCCATGTTACTAATAAACATTTTTTTGCAAGTGCTGGGGCTTGAACTCAGGGTCTGGAGATTGTCCTTGGGCTTTCTCAAGACTAGCACTTTACCATTTGAGTCACAGCACCACTCCTGGCTTTTATCTGTGTATGTGGTATTGTGGAATTGAACCCAGGGCTTGGCACATGCTAGGCCAGCACTCACACACTTACACTCATACAGAACTAGGCATGTGGATCAAGTACATCAAGTGAAAGAGTATTTGCACAGTATACATGAGACCCTGAGTTTAGTCCCACTACCAAGAGAGAAAGAAAGAGAGAAAGAGAGGCAAGGAGGGAGGGTGGGAGGGAGGGAGGGAGGGAGGAAGGAAGGAAGAAAGGAAGGAAGGAAGGAAGGAAGGAAGGAAGGAAGGAAGGAAAAAAGGATGGAAGGGGAGGGAGGGAGGGAGGGAGGAAAGGGGAGAAGGGATGGAGAGAGGGATAGAGGGAAGGAAGGAAAGAAGGAAGAGAAAGGAAAGGAATAGAGGGAGGGAGGAAGGATAAAGGGATGGAGGGAAGGAGAAAATCACGAAGAATGGATTTTTATAATGAAATTGCATCTGCCAAGTGTCCTCTGTCCCAAAGATCGAGTTTACACAAGGTAGTTCTTACCAACAGACTCCATCAGGATCAGGACTGAAAACATTTTTTTTCCCTTGGTATAAAGCAGGTTTTCAACAGTACTGCTTCCTCCTTCATACTGGGTTTGTGAAAACAGAAATCGATTTCAAAGTAACCCCTTTTGCATTTTGGCGGGGAGGGGGGGCTACTATCTCACTTGATTCTCCACTGATGGGGGCGTACATATCACTACCCAGTGGACAAGTGAAAGATCCAAGTCAGAGAACAGTAAGGGCACACCAGTGTCCGCCAGCAGTCCACCCAGCAGCTCACCAGCAGCTTGTTCTCCTCTCCCCGGGGACAGACAGGCCTCCTCGGGCCCCGTTTCTTTTGTGGGTATTGCCCCCACGTTCCTGGAGTTTTGCCTGGACTCTTTTTTTATTTTTTATTCCCTCAGTCCCGGGCCTCTTGCTTAACTGCTTCACTCTGCTACTGTCAATATTTCAACTGGTCAGTCTGCCAACTTTGTATTATTGAGTGGTATATTCATTTAGGAGACATTCCCTTCCATGCATTTGTGCCACTAAAGAGTCTTCCTTAGAATTTCTAAAGCAGCTGTTTCTCCCTGCACACAGCCACAGGACTTGTGTGTTTGTTTGCAGCTCTGGGTTCTCTATGCAGCAACAATCTCTAGCACACAAACATCCTCATTGTGCATATGAAAGAGGATGTGCTTTTGATGCACTGTAAGTTCTCTACACAGATTCAGCTTCTACACCATTGCAGAAAAAATGGCTACATGTCCACTGACCCATGACCTTTCTTCCTAGATTTACTGTTGGGTCTCTCTCCGTATGCCTTACCCCTCTGGCCATTGGAATGGAAGTCCTGTGTGCTACTTCCAGGCCTGAAAATGTCCTGCAAATTCATGTCCCTTCCACTGGCTCCAAGCAAAATTCTGAAGTCACACATTGGAGAGAGAGGAACTGTAGATACAACGAGCCTAGATTCCTGAAGCCGCCCTGGGAAGAAAGACCAGGCCAATAAGGAAAACCCATTCTGGATTTTATGTGAACCAAGTATTCATTTCTATCTTGCTTATTTCATGGCATGTTTTAGAGATTACATTTCACTAATTTTCCCAACCTAAAAACATGGCTATGAATATCTCCATAGATAATAATGGATTGGTGTCGTGGCTTCAATATAAAGCAGAATTAAAGACGTGTGTTCACTCATGTATTCATTTACTTGCTTGTGGCATTGAGGATCAAATTCAGGACTGTGCTCATGCTAGACAAGGCTGCACCACAGAGCTACATAGCACCCTTTGTTATATACCTAGCCTTGGCCTTGAACTTGTGAGCCTCTTGCCTCAGTCTTCTGAGTACTGGGATTGCAGACTTGTCTTCCATGCCCCATAGGATATTCATTTTTAAGCAGAAACTTCAAAAATAGTAAAATTATTTATGTATGAGGAGAAAGAGAAACAGACAGACATCTTTTTTAGGAGCCGGATCATATACAGTTCCTACAAGCTTTGAATCTATAAAATAGACCTTTGATGTGTGTGTGTCTGTGTGTCTGTGTGCATGTGTGTTCAAGAACCAGTACTGGGGTTTAAACTGAAGGCCTCAAGCTCTCACTAGGCTTTGTCAATCAAAACTAACACTCTACCACTTGAGCTACACCTCTACTTTTGGTTTTTTGCTGGTCAGTTGGAGGTAAGAGTCTCATAGACTTTCCTGCCCAAGCTGGTTTTGAACCTTGATCCTCAGTTCTCAGCCTCCTAAGTAGCTCAGATTACAAGCATGAGCCACCAGTGCTTGGCTTCTGGTTTGACTTAAAATACCATATAGTTGTGTTGCATTTGAGATGATCTTTTCCTAAAGGCAAGAGGGGGCAGATTCTTTTGAGTAGAGTCACGTGATCCAGGCCACAGACATATCTTTAGGTCAAGCTCAGCAAGTCCAGGGATGCCTGTGGTAGGTTACCAGATGTGGGACACGAGGGCCAGGAGGGGTCTGACGCTGAAGTGCCCAAGGCTGAGGCAGGTGAAGAGGCACTGGTGACTTTTGCTGTGTGTGCAGAGCTTGCATGGCTGTGAGACACAGAGAGGAAATGACGTCCACAGTCTCCAAAAGGAGGACTCGAAGATTAGGGTGCAGTGACAAAAACAAGGAGTCAGAAGGCAAGGAGGTGATTCTAAGAGATGGACAGTGTTCTGCCTTGCTGCTGTAGGTCTTGGCGCAGCAGCCATTCTTGTTTCCGTTAGTAACTGTCCTCTCCTTGAGCCCAACTCGTTTATTTGCCTGAAACCAGAATTCCCTCATCTCAGCTTCTGACACGAGTTTAACACATCATTGAGTGAGCCTTTGTGCATTTCTAAGTATGAATATTTTGAGGTGATGACTTGCCAAATAACACAAATTCACAGAAAAGCAAAGGAAAAGCAGCCAATCGTAATTCATAATTCATCCATGTTCTGTTTAATCCTATCCTTCCTCTTAAAAATTATATAAGCTCTCCTTAAATGTCTGTCTGGGTCTGGAGCTGAAGACTAGCCTGGATCATTTCTGCTACCTGGATGAGACAGAATACATGTTTAGCTTATCTGTTTTCCCACATAGCCAGCTGAAAACTACCACGCATTCTTCTGCACCATCACATTGTCACTCAAGCCCACAGTCCTGAGATCCTGGTCACAGAATTCTCACCTTGCTGTAACTGAACTAGGGGAAGAAACAAACCTTTGTAACTGGACAAATAAAAAACTGACTTTCACAAGTCATTTGCTTTGTTAGAGGGTAACTCGTTTGTGCCACTAGTTGAAGATAATTAATTTTAAAAATATTCAATCCATGGGACATTTTGTGAAAATGATGGATTTATGCTGGATTGATAAGTATGTTTTCAAGCCCCCAAAATGTAATTTGGAGCAAGGCACTAGTGGCTGACGTCTGCAATCCCAGCTGCTCAGGAGGCTGAGGTCGGAAGATTTCAGTTCAGAGCAGCCCAAGCAGACAAGTTCTTCAATTAATTAAGCAACAAAATTTCAAAAACGGTTCACATGAAAGAATGCCACCCTTGAGCAGAAAAAGTTCAGCAAGAGTGCCAGACTCTGAGTTCAAGCCCTGGTAGCAGCACACACCACACACACACACACACACACACACACACACACACACACACACAATCAATCAATCAATCAATCAATCAAGCAGTTGGAGGTATTAAGTTACAGATCTACACAGTCTCCAGGCATCTCAACTGTGAGCTTCCCTTCTCCAGCAGCCTACCCTTGGTTCTCCTCACTGACTCCACTGCCTAGGTCCTTTCAGAGTTGCCCTCATTTGGGGGTTTCTCAGGGGAACAGCTTCAGTGTCACCATCCAGATCTTATTCTTCCGGGGCACAGGATGCATCTTATTCTCACCCACTGAACTTCCTGCTGTTTGGACCACCTCTGTTTTCTCAAAGGTCTGGAAATGGTCTGCTCCAGCCTTACAACACACCATACATGGTGTCAGCACATGTCAGAATCTGAGTCCTTGCTTCTGTTCCAGCCAAGCTAATGGAAGACCCTTCCTAAATATATCACTTGCTTTGTGTGATCAGAAGACAGCAGCAGGACATTACACCAAACATTTCTGCCAGTCCCCTCAGTGGAGCCACACCCCCTCCCCCTCAGCTCCTTCAGTGGCTTTCCCTAGCCCGAGGTGCTCTCTGGATGCTCTGAGCCATCCTTCCCCTTCTTCCACAGCAGAGGATAGTTCCCCTTGTTTCCTAGAGGGAAGGGGTGTCTTTAAGAAAAGATCTTTCTGGGCCAGGAGTTTGGCCTAGTGGTTAAAGTGCTTGCCTAGCATGCATGAAGACCCGGGTTCGATTCCTCGGTACCACATACATAGAAAAAAGCCAGAAGTTGTTGGCAGCCAGAGTGGAATCAAACTGTACCTTGACTTGCATCAGACGATGGCTATATTGTCTTATTGCTTTCTGGCCCTATTCTATGTAAATGACCTGAAAATTACCATATGAATGTAACACCTGGAGGTTCCCTGGGAGAGGAGGAGGGAAGAAGGGGGAGGGGAAAATAAACGCGGCAGTCTAGTCAGTCTTTGCCTGGACTGCGGACATCCCGGTGTCTGTCTCTCTTCTTTTTCTTCCTAGTCCTTGTCCCCTATTTCAGGAACCCCAATCTGCGAACCCTGGTTTGCTGCCGGTTGGCCCCGGCAAGAAGTGGTGCTGGGGCTCAAGTTGTAGAGCTCTAGCCTTGAGAAAGTCCAAGGACAGTGCTCAGGCCCTGAGCTCAAGCCCAGGACTGGCAAAAAAAAAAAAAAAAAAAAAAAGAAGAAAAGATCTTTCCCTTCCACATAGAGACAGACTTCTCTGCAGAAAGACACTTCCACCAAAGACTGGCTTTAGATAGTATCTGCCATACTACTCAGGGTCTTGATGCTGTCAATCATCTCCTCTTTTCCCAGCCTCTTCTGCTTCCTCCCAACAAGATTCTTCCTCTGGCACCATGCAGGTATACCCAGGTTTCTCACGTTTTAAAGAAGACCCTATTTTGACCTCTAATTTACAATCTCCCCCGACCTCAACAAAAGCTGGATGATTCCTGTGCCTCCATCTTCCTATTTATCTCAGCCAATTTGCTTCCATTAAAACCATACTCCTGAAATTACCAATGCTGATTCCAGGGTTTTAAACTGGAAGTCCAGTTTTTCACTTTGTCATCTGACCTTGCTTTGTTATTGGATGCTCCTCACTCTGTCCTCTGTCTTGGATTCTAGAATAACCTTTTTCCTTGTTTGTCCTCTTCTCCACATAGCTTTTCTGAAGACTAATTGCTGAACTCTTCTTCCTATCCATGTTTGAAAGAAACAGAGTTTAAAACCAAACAGAATAAGTGAAATAAACCAGGCACACGACAAATACTGCCCAATCTTCCTCACATGCGGACTCTGAAGAAGCTGATCTGGTAAAGTAGAAATAGTGAGGTGGTAGAGAGGGTGGGGAAAGCCAGGGGGAGGAGGGAGGGTGTGGGCCAGAAAGTCTGAAGTTCATTTGTAGGAAACTTCTGATGTTCTAGTGCTCATCTTACTATTAACACAATGATAGGACATACATATTTCAAAATAGACAGAAGATGGACTTGGCCTGTTGTCAACATGTGGAAATGATCAATGCCTGGGCTTATAGACTTACTTGATTGAATTCTTGTGCCACACATGCAATGACTGAAATATTTTATATGATCTTGTGAACATAAATTATTCTGGGTCAACAGAAAACAAAATATTCAAGAGGATAGCAACAAGAAGGCTCCTTCTCCATTGGGATCCTTCTCGCCTCCCATCTGCAAACTTACTATGCAACCGGGTAACAGGTCAAACTTCAGCTGTGAACTCCAAGTGGTTCTAACACCTTGGCAGCTGGTAGCCATCACCTGGCCTCTAAGTTTCTTTGTCATTTGGCCTCTGACAAGTCTTCTTCTTAGAAAGCCTCTCCACCACAACCAGTCCCCTACATATGCCCTGAGCTACAGGGCAGCAGATAGTGTTTATTCAACATGTATTATGTGCAGTGTCCGTGAATGGCACAAGTCTGACTTGGAAGCCAGTATTCTAGGTTCAAATCCTGGATCAGAATTCCTCTTTGTTCCTCTTCATAGGAATGTGGGCTCACTAGAAAATTCTCTTTGCATTTGAAGCAATACAATGTATCACACTCCCCAAGTGTGATTAACTAAGTGACCAGAACTATATACCATGGCATGATGGGAGAATCCTATGAATGTCATTGGTGGGTAGTTTGTGACAAGGACTTTGCCTCAGGATGACATTTTCAGTGGTACTTCCTTATCATAGACACTTACTCTGTCCAGTCTTCCTTCTAGGTAGGCATTTTATAAAGACACTGTGCCAGACTGATTCTGAAGAGCGCAGCCAGAGGCCATGGACACCACGTGGTGTTGATAGGCTGTGGGGGAAATGTGGATTTCCAGCCTGAAGGAGAGCTTGGGGTCAGCAGAAGTTGTGCTGTGTCTGCCAAAAGAGGCCACAGTATTCTACTGGAGCAGCCATATTGTGTGTTCTGTACACTTCCAGCTGGCTGTCCTCAGGTCCCGCCTCCTTGGTGCTGTCAGAGACTCTGAAAATGACCCACAATATACTTTAGTGCCTGACTTTTCTCAAGAAGTTAAATGAAGAGGAGAAGCAGGGGAGCATGCAGTCAAGAATCGAATGTATAGTTTACAAAATTAAGAAGAATGAGGGAAGGGGTGGGAAGAGGAGGGATGGATGAGAAAGTTGGAAAGGATGACACACTGATCAAGGTACATTTTATCCAAAACTGCTTTGCTAAATGGTAACTCCTTTGTACAACTACTTAAAGATCCAACAATTTTTTCAGTTAACATATATATATATATATGATGAGATCTACTGTTAGCAAATAATAACCTTAACTGCTATTCTCTTATTTAATGACAGATGCATCACTACATGTTTACTAAGAATTGGGTTATGTTGTTTCTACAACAACCACAAATAAACACACAAATGGAGCTGCCACAGAAGGGGTCTTGTTGACTCTCACAGGCTCTGCACACTGGAGGTGGAGCTTGTACCTCTGTTCCTCAGTTTTCCTGGCCCCTGGGACCCCTGGGACCCGCCACTTTTCCCTTTCTCTGACTTGCATCCTGGCCAGAGCCTTTGGTGCACGGGAGCTGGCTCTAGAGCGGTGGAGGGCATGTGAACTCTGGCAGCCTGTGGAGAGGAAAGAGCCCACCAGCGTCTGGGCCTCAGCTTCCCTCAGGGTACAAGCCTCTCCTCCTTCCGGCATCCGAGGGGCAGAGGTGAGCATGCCCGCTGGGTAATCCCACCCCTGCTTTTATTATTGCTTACCTGTTGGTGACTCCCCGTGGTTACTGCTCCCGGAAACTCTGTTCCCTTTCTTTTACATCGCCAGCCTTGCCAAAACCTTGCCAAGTTGCTCTATTAAAATACCCTCTGTGACCACCTAGAGAGGTTATCTGTTCCCATGACTGGCATAAGTACCAAAAGTAGATTAACATTCTTCTGGAATTCTTGGCAACTATATTTACAATCTTACTTCCTCAAGGAAAAACTATTTTTTTAAAGTAATCTTTGAATCATCATTAATTGCCATGCTAATCTTGTGCCATGTATATCACTCATCTATAATTCATGATATGACTTATAAAATTGAAAGGCTTTGATTTTGGCAGACAATGGAATTGGAGACAGCTTGCGTGGGCTCAGTGGCTTTGGCACTTGTCTCAACTTGAATGAGTCATCCATGTTCTTTCTGCCTGTCTCCTCATCGATGATATGGAGTTAACTTTAGTGCCCTGTTTCATGATTTTTCTGAGCCGTAAACACATCAATGTACAAAGTGCTAGGAGCAGGGTCTGGGGTATTACAATCACTCCCTAAATGTTAGGTGTGCCTTTGTGGCTGGTTTTGTTGGTATGCTGATTTTTTTCCTGAAACAAATCAAAAAGTTTAACGTGAATGAATCACGTTAGTCTTAAGTAAGAAGATGGTGGTCTGGGAATGAGTCTCCTGCAGAGACAGCGTCCTGAGCTTGAGGAGTGCATCTAGCCAGTGGGAAGCTCTCACAATGGTGGCTCTCTGTCATTAGACATTTGACCAAGCACAGGCTATACATGAAGAGTGAAGTCTACCATAAACCGTGAACTGAAGCTGATTATGACGTCCACAGAGGTCCATCAGTCATGACCAAAGGCCTACACTGGTGGACTGTGACCGGTTGAGAAGGTCTGTGTGCAGGCAGGGTGCACATGAAAAATCTCTGTGTCCTCTTGCCCATTGTTCTGTGAACCTAAAAAAATCTGCTCTGTTGCCCTACAAAAATCAAGTCTGTTAATTTTAGAAGTAGTCATGCAAACATCTTTGAAAACAATGTTGAGTTAACATTTCCTGCTCACTTTGCACATGCACACGTCTACATTGTCTTCCGGCACATGTTGAGAGTGGTCTAAGCACTTTGTAAACGCCAATATCCAAAAATGAAAAGAATGCCAAGACTTTTTTTTGTCAGTCTACATTAAATGCATTCCTAGTTCTCTCAAAAACATTACAACCCAAAAAGGCTGAGAAAAGAGCAAAGGTGGAATTCAATGTCTGATTCTCATTAGTCCATCCCGGTTCATTTTCTTTCATTCTTTAATTTTGCTGCGATGATCAGTGACTTATCTCCAGCCCTAGACCATCATCAGAAACAACGAATTGCTTTTGGGAACTTGGGGAGCAACAGAAGAGATGCAGTCTCTGCTCTTCAGATTAAGAGTCTAACATCATTCTTAAAAATGGACCTAAAGAGGCCAGAGGTTTGGCCTAGTGGTAGAGTGCTTGCCTAGCGTGCGTGAAGACTGGGGTTCAATTCTTCGGTACCACATACATAGAAAAAGCCAGAAGTGGTGCTGTGGCATAAGTAGTAGAGCTCTAGCCTTGAGAAAGCTCAAGGACAGTGCTCAGGCCCTGAGTTCAAGCCCAGGACTGGCAATAATAATAATCAAAAAAATGGACCTAAAGAATCAGGAGCTGAGGGTTCACTCAGGAAGCTGAGATCTGGTTTGAAGCCAGCCCACACAGGAAGACCCATAAGACTCTCCAACAAAAACTACAATGCACCTACTGTCCAGTGAATGTAACTGCAACCCCTCTATACATTACCTCAATAATTAAAATATAAAATGAAAAAAAAATAACTAAAAAGGAGCAAGTGGATTGGCTCAAATTGTAGAGTGCAAGCCTTGGGCAAAAATCTCAGGAATAGTGCCCAGGCCCTGAGTTCTAGCCACAGGATCAGCACACTCACACCCACACACTTATACACACACACACACACACACACACACACAAATGGACATGTTATTATATATGTTCTCCATATTGTCTGTGTTCATCTATTAGCATTACCTCGTAATTAAAATTCTTTTAATGTTTAAACTAATGTCTGACGTGGAGGCTAAAATTAGATCTGATTGTTTTCATTGTCATTTATTTTTTAAATGTGTCAAATGCTTACTCCACATGAATGTTACTACTATTATAGAGCTTATTGAGCAGCTTTGAGAATCTTGGGGGTAGAAGTGGGAAGGGCATTTGCTAAAATTTAAATATTTAATCTCAGATTTGAGGCCAATAGAGCAGGAAGAAAAAACTCAAACAATTTATACTTGAAATGATTCCAGGTAAAACATTTTCACATAGTTTTTTTTCCAAGAGGGAAAACACATTTCATGTGTTTTTAATATGTGTGTGGGGGGGGGGGATTGTTACTTCACTGAACTAAAATAAATGAAAATCTGGCACTCATCTCACAGAGCCAGTTGCAAACAAAGTTTAATGCAAGTGCTCTATTTTCAAAATATCTGTCATGGCATCACATGTAGGACCTAGCAGGCCAACATTAATTACAAAAACGTAACACCACAGCTATCTGTGTGGGTGTGTACTTCAATAAATGATCCAATATCCACTTAATTCTCACCATGATCAAATATGAACCATAGATATTCTTTCATTTTATACAGTTGGTCATAAAAGGCAGCATTTTTACCATGGTAGGTTGTATAATAATAGACAACGGTTATTGTTTGCTTGCTTACTAGCACACCTAACTTGTATCAGTTTATTTCATCTTAATAAGGCTCAATGGATGAGTGCTGTTATTTCCATTGTAGACATGAGGAAACTGAGTCTCAGAGGGTTATATAACAGGAACACAAGGGGAAGTACAGGCAGGATGTAAGCCGAGTGGGGTTGGGTTCAGGGCCTTGCAATGGGCCACCTCACATCATCCCATACCCTCTCCTGCTTAGAGCAATGAACTAAATTGTTTACAGATCAGCTATGATTAATGTAAATTATCAGTCAAACAAAAATGCCACTTGTAACAATACTAGAAACACATGAAGATAAATGGAAGATAAACCTAACTCAGTGTCTCATGGTTTTGCATTCTTTGGGGCAATGACTGACTGCTTTCCTCTTCTAGTTGATTTACTGGCAAAAAAACTGATGAGACAATTTCATTTCGTTAGGTTCTGTGTTCTGCCTATGGTACTATATCTGGGACCACGTTCCCCCTCTTGTGGTCCTTAAGGGAGATCTCTGGATTAGTCAATAATAACCATTTGTCACCAGCCCGGAGTGGGGGGAAGGGTAAGAGAGTGACAAAGCCCCATCTTTCCAGACCCTTTCTAGTTTTTTTTTCTTTTATTTGCCAGCCCCAGGACTCGAACTCAGGACCTAGGCACTGTCCTTGGGCTAACCCTCTACCACTGAGCCACAGCACCACTTCCAGATTTTTCTGTGCATGTGGTACTGAGGAATCAAACCCAAGGCTTCATGCATGCTAGGCAAGCACTCTACCACTAGGCCATGCTCCAGGCCCCTTTCCAGACCCTTCTGAGAGTGCACATGATAGCTATAATGTGAGAAAGAGCTGAGCTCTTAGTGACCTGAAAACAACATGGAAACTTCTTCCCTTCCCATTTCTGATTTTTATGTTTCTGGTGGAACTGCAGTTTGAGCCCAAGGGCTTCACCGACTTAACCCAGGGCCCACATTTTATCATGTGAGCCCCCCTACTCAAGGATGCCTTGGGAAAGGAATTACAGGTATGTTCCACCACTTCCAGGCCTTTTCTATTTTGACACAGACACACAACTTTTGTTTTCCCCCCTGAGGATTCTGTGAAGGCAGGGGAGGGTACACAAGGCCATCTCTGTTTCAATCTGATGTGTATGTCAGTGTCACTTTGGGTGATACAATTTTGATGTTTCTATATCTTGATTTTGACATTTCATAAGCACTCTAAACGTATAATTTTAGAAGTTCCATCTGAGTTCAAAAGTCTAATAACCCTATGATTTCATGTTAAAATATTGTGCAATAAGAAGAATGGACACAATTAGTTATCATAGGAACATCTGCACTTAGGTAACAGTGTGTTGGCTAGCTTGATGAGAAGTAGCTCTAAGGACTGACTATAAAAATGATGAGATCTTGGATTTAAATAAATATTAAACATATCATCATAAACACTGGGCTGGGATGTGTTTTCAGGAAGCCCTGAAAATAGCCTTAAATATAATTTAGTTCTTCTACTTACCTATCACTCTCTCTACATTCAGAAGAGACCCACTAACACTTGGCACATATTTTATATAGTGTTGGTGCACTGTGTACTGTGCACTGTGTTAGCAGTTCTCTCTAAGCAACTGAAGCCTCAGAACTGAGTTCCTTATGACATAACTGTGCAAATAAAGTCAAAGGTTTTTCTCTTCACATGTACTTTTCAATTAATCCTAAAGTCTCAAGGCCAAGAAAATGCTCAAATATTTAGTCAAACACACACACACACACACACACACACACACACACACACACACACACACAGTTGAGGGCAAACTCTCTGTATTTTCCAGGGTTTTTTTTTTGGAGCATTTCTTTTCCTTTGTGCTATTTAGAAATAATTCTTAAATTTTACAAACCCCTTCTTGGTGGCAGCCTCTGTCACTTAGCAGGTACAAAATTCTGAATAATCTTAAAAAGGCAATTTTAGTCTGCCAACTTCAAAAGACTAAAAATGACAAATTATAATAATTGGGAGAGGCACTATAAATTAACCACCTGAAAATGGAATCTGAAAAACATAAATAACAAAGACATTAACATCTAGTTATTTCCAAAAATGACTATCTCCCTTAAAGTAAAATTTTACTTATCTGAGAAACTTGTCTCCACTATCAATTATTTCTCTGCAAAGGAATTATTCAAATCTGATTGTGTCATTTGAGAGGAAACATGAGGAAGCCATGTCTTACTGATAAATTTTGTCCCTAACATACTAAATCCACTAGCACAACGATGTTCATTGCAGCACTATTTACCATACCAAAGATATGGAACCAACCCAGATGTCCCTCAGTTGATGAGTGGATCAACAAGATGTGGTATTTGTACACAATGGAATTCTATGATGCTGTCAGAAAGAATGACATTGCCCTATTTGTTAGGAAATGGAAAGACTTAGAAAAAATCATATTAATTGAAGTAAGCCAGACTCAAAGGAACATAGGCTCAATGGTTTCCCTCATTTGTCATAATCAGTAGAAACCTTGGGCTCTCCTAGCAGAGCTTTGCAATAGAGCAAAACCTAGATATATAAGGCCATACAGTATGACGCTAAATGAAAGGACCTCTAGGATATAGAAACAAAAACCATATAATGAGTGATTGTTGTCCTTAATGTACTATGTTATCTCTCATGTCTTCTGCTGTCCCTTGGTTATCTCATATTGTTACAGTATCTCACTTTGTTATCTGATATATTGGATATATTTGTATTTGGTTATTTGAAATTGGATAGGGAAGGGGGGAAAACAAGATGAGGGGTGGGGGTGGGGGAAAAGACATGAGAAAGGGTATCAATGTATGTAAAGTAATGCACCTTCTATCTGGCGAATATAATGTAACCCTTCTATTAATTACAATAAAAAATATATGGAAAAAAATTTTGTCCCTAAATTTTATATTTTGCTTTTATATCATTAAATCATTTTTCTAGCCACATTTTTTTCTTGTGCTCATGTGCAACATCTCCTTTTGAACACTGTAATTTTGAGATTTGGTTGTCTCTTTGTTGCTTACTGATCATGAAAAAATGAATATAATTTTCTTGATTAATGTCTTGCACTTAGAAAAATTAAGAATAACAGAACCTAAGAAGCAGTTCTCAAAATCAGTTTCTCTTATCCAGTGAAAGCTTATTTCCATACAAACATTCCCGCTGAAAATGATAAAACTTCAACATCATACAGTATTCAAAATTTTATCAAGAAAGCAGTTTCTGTTAAGACCATTTTACCTTTCCACTAAAACAAAGAGCACAGAAACAACTCAGACGCACACCCCAACGAACAAAGACCTAAGACTAGATATGTTACCCATATCACATGACAGGAGTTACCTAAATGACCAGAGGATTTGAAAGCAATTTGGGCAGACCTCAACTTCTGCACGTTGAACTTGTAGAATATGGAGCAAGTATTAAGAACCCTTCAACTCCATCCATTTGCTGCCAACTGTAAATAAGGAAGAACACACATTGGAAAATCTCCCTCCTCTTTCTTTCTCCCTCCTCTCCCACTTTCCTTCCCTCACTCCCTCTTGCTCACTCTCTCCCCCCTCTTGCTTCTCCTTCTCCTCCTCCCTGTCTCTCCACAGCTCTCCTTATTTCCTTCTCTCCCCTCCTTCTCTTCTTCCTGCCTTCCCCTCTCTCCCTCTCCCTCTCCCCTTCTCTCTCTCATTTCCTTCTCTCCCTCTCTTTTTTCCAGGGATCTTGCCGCCAAGTATCAGGGTCAATCTCCTCATCACAGACTCTGCGTTCAGGGAAACGCAGAGGAAACCAAATTCCCTCCTTCCCTCTTGTTGGGCCTCTTTAGTCTTTTCCTCCTGCTTTGAAACTTAGCTCAAATGTCCCCTGCTCAGAGTAACTCTGTCTGCTGGCTCCAGGTGATTTGGAGACTGCTTTCTTTGTGACATGATGTAATGGGGGATGAACTGGAGTCTCTCCCACCATTTCTTCAGCATCTACTGTTCTAGGAAAGGCTTCCAGTAAGTACATGCAAAACAAATGCAATGAGTGCAGAAAGGAAGACACGGGAAGGCACGAAGAAGCAGCCTTCTCCTGCTGACAAAAACAGCGTTAGTCTCCCATCCTCCCGACTACAGCTCCCATAACCACACACTATTTCTTATTCTTGTCTAAAGTGTTTGTCCCATAAAAATAGCCCTGAAAAGAGCTTCCACGCCTTAATTCCTGAATGAAGTGGGGAGCAGCTGGTAAAATGAAGTTATCTTAGATTGTCTCAGAAGCAGCTGGAAAATAAAACTGTCTTCTCAGCTAAATATAGCAAGAAGTCATTCAGAAAATTCTTGATTGATAACCACAAGCATATATGTGAACATTCCTGCATATACATGGTCAGACCCCCATTCCTGCACCCACATCATTGGTTCCCCATTCCTGCAGTAGAAGTGGAGCAAGCCCTAGACCAAGGGGCTTTGCTGGGTACAGGATACGAGCTTGGCAGCCTGTTCCCAGAACTCTGATAACAAGGCTCACTAACAAACAGACCATAGAGCTGTACTGTCATAATACTTAGATGGTAAGAAATTTGTAAAACAATAGAAATTACTAGCTCAATGGACAATAACAATAACAACCACAAAAACTCTTGTCCCTTTACCACAAGGAAAGGTAAACAATAAACTAGAATAGTCAAGCAAGCTAACTGCAAGAATGACAGATGAAGCTGGGCACTGGTGGCTCATGCCTGTAATCCTAGCTTCTCAGGAGGCTGAGATCTGAGGATGGAGGTTCAAAGCCAGTCCAGGTGCTAAAGAGCATGAGACTCTTATCTCCAATCAATAACTAGAAAATGGGAAATGGGGCTTGGCTCCTGGGTTGGGCAGTACCCTGGAGCTGATCAGCTCAGGGACAACGCCCTGGCCTAGGGGTAAGATGGTAACTTTGAGCTGAAGAGCTCAGGGATAACACCCAGACCCAGAAATCAAGCCCCATGACCGGAAAAAAAAAAGACAAGTGACTTTTTGTCTCATTGATACAGATGATACAGAAAATTTCAAATCAAGAAAAGAGGAATCATAAACTCATAGAAATCATAAACTAGAACTTGATAAATGAATGCTGTGTTCCATAAAAACAATGTATGACTCTTGATCAGTAAATTTTAGTAAAATAGAATGTATTTGATCATTAAAATTATTAGAATGCTCTCATTTTTGTGGGTGTACTTGCGGGAAAGTGGGGTGTTAATAGAAATGTTGCCTTATTTCTAAACTGTATTTGAAAGTCTCTGTCCCAAGATTTTAGCTCCCAATTTTCTCCTCCACACATCAAAATCTCAGATCAGACAGAAATGCAACTTTTCACATCAATATCTGTGATTTTTGAGTAAGTCTGGGGTGAGGTTCCAGAGCCTGCCTGTGGGAAGAATTGCAAATGATCCCAACTCAAAATTTTAAAAGGGTGAGACACTTGAGACATGCTAGTTTGAGATAATGTACTCACTGGATTCCTGCCATTACAGCAAAATACCTAAGGCATTAACTTGTAAGGAAACAAGGTTTCTTTTGGCCCCAAATTCTGGAAACTCCAGGCTAAGAACACCTGGTCATTTTGCTTTGGACATGTGGCTAGAACTGTCCACCATGGCAGGAGCCCATAGAAGAGCTCTGGTTATCTCAGGACTCAGGAAAGAGAGGAACAAAGACCGGGATCTTACAATCCCCCTCAACGTCATGCTTCCAATGACCTAAGGGCCTCTCCTTAGTCTCCACCTGCCAAAGCTTCTGCTGCCACCCAAGAGTGCCACACTGTTAGCTAGTGGGGATCTCCAACAGCCAAAAGAGAGCACAAGTCAGTGCTTCTGAATTATAATCAGATGTCATTATAATCTAACAATTATAGCTTGATATAAAGAACTGCTTGCTGTTCTTCTTCTCTGACTCTAAGGAACTGAGTTTCCACTTTGTCATTCTTTAAGTTTGACTATACTAGATACCAGTAGATGCTTCACGTGAGTGCAGCTCTTGCGTATTTATACATCTTTTGATGACTAGTTTGTTTTACATTGTCTTCAAAATTCATCCATGTGATGATATACCATAAGACTGCCTTCTTTCTAGGGCTGAGTATTACTCCATGTGTGTGTATGTGTATGTGACATTTTTGTTCCACTCACCTGTACATGGACACAAGTGGCCTCCAATTGGAGCTGTTGAAGAATGTGCTTCTAATGCACTTGCATACACAAGAGGAAGTGGGATGGTGAGGTCATCTGACAGCTCCCACCAGACTCTTGACACCATTGTTCTTTCTTACCCACAGAACCCAAGCGCTGTGTCCTCCACACTCCCTGTCCCCACCACACTGACTTCACCTTATGGCTTGGGGACTGTCTGGTGAATGTGAAATGATACACCAACTTTTTAACCAAATAACATTAAACCAAGCAACAAAAACACTAGTCATTGAATCTGATGTGTGCTGCACTATAAAATTATTTTCCGTCCTCATACAATTTATGTGGTTAAAGTGTTTCAGCACACTTTATGTTAAAATGTCACTCATTCATCAATAATGTATGTGATTACTTTGCTGAATCAGAGACAAGTTTTGTACTGTTTTCTCAGATGTTTGCATTATTATACAGTAACCACTACTATCATATGTGTTTAAATTTGATTTGCATTTTTAAGACTTTATTCATCACATTTTTAAATCTAGATGAATAGGGGAAGGTTATTCCCCACTGAAGCAGACAGTATGTATTTCGGATGTTGTGGGTTGTAGTATTTCTATCTGACCCACTCACTTCCACCAGTGAAGTTGTTCTAGTCAACTCAAAGGTGCATAAACAAGACTGTGTGACAATAAAACTTTATTGATCACAACAGATGTTCACAACAAGCCCTCATTTTCTGGACCTTGCTCTAGACAATAAAAACAGAACAAATCAAAACAGAAAGGTAAGATCTGCGGCTTGCCACTATCTCTTGTGTAAATATTCCTACAATCATTACATGAAATTACTGAAAGAGAGTTAGACAGAAAAGCCATAGGGGCTGGACCCATGGCTCTAGTGGTAAGACCACTGCTTTGAAATCACAAGGCCCTAAGTACAATCCCCAGTACCACCAAAAGAAGAAAAGAAGGAAGGAAGGAAGGAAGGAAGGAAGGAAGGAAGGAAGGAAGGAAGGAAGGAAGGAAAAGAAAGGGAGGAAGGAAGGAAGAGAGGAAGAGAAAATGAAATGCATAGTAGCATGGCATTGATATTATATATTATTACAACCACACAAATAAAGATATAAGCTAACAAAACAAAAAATAACAATCTCAATCAATTGAATAACTCAGAAGTGATATTTTGCATACTCATTGCTTGTTTCTACTGTAACATATTTAAGTTAATATACTTTCTATTACTTGAAAAATTTTAAACTGGTTCATCATATTCTTAAAAAGTGAACAGACCCTCTTGCCTGCAGAGGCAGCTCCTGGGCATCGGTGCTCCAGGATCAAAGCTCTGCTGCTACACCTTCAAAGACCTGGGGACAGATCCTGTCCTTGCCCTTGAGCCCTTTCGAGCCTGAAAAAAAGGTAGTTCTCTTCTGAAAGAGGTCACAAACCTAATTTCTTGGTTTGGGATGTATTTTATTTCCCTTACAATTTAATTTCCGCATTAAAAACAGCAACACCTTTCTGAGTTGTTGTTTAGGCAATCTAGCCAGCCCTAAGATAATTAAATTTTTGACCAAACCTGCACCGGCCTGGAACTTACAGAATTGAACAACTGATTGAGTGTTTGTATTGTGAGTCACCTTTGATCTAAAAGCATTGTATGCTCTCTGTGCAGTTTCTAAAATTGTAACATATTGCAATCTTGGAGCCTTCACTCTGGATAAAAGTAAGTTGCATATAAGACAGCACATGGGAGCAGAATTAGGAGGTCTATATTTTAACTCTGCCACAACATACACAATGTAATTATGGGTTTCTGACATGACTTGTTTTCAAGTTTCCATTTTCTCCCCTCTACAAACCCAGGGCATTAATAACACTGAGTACTCTTAAAGTTTGTGAGGACTCATATTGCTGCAGTAATTTCAGAACCTTAGCTAGAGGGGTTTTGAAAATATAGGACATCATTTATCATCTAGACATAAATTTGAGGCATTAAAGATGATAATTCCAGAAACCTGGCATAAACACTTTTAAGCTTTGAAAAATATACTGAGATTCTTAAGGAAAACTGAAAATCCAGCTAAGACTAGCTTTTCAGTGTGTGTGTGTGTGTGTGTGTGTTGATACCGGGGGTTGGGGTCGAGGCTTGAACTAGGGGCCTGGATGTTGCCATTTAGCTTTTTGTTCAGGATTAGCACTCTACCACTTGGGCTACAGCTCCACTTCTAGCTTTTTATTGGTTGAGTTTCTGTTTGGCCTGGCTTCAAACTTTGATCCTCAATTCTCAGCTTCTCAAGTAGCAAGGATTACAGACATGAACCACTAGCACACACTAGCTTTTCAGTTTTTTTTTATATGCATTCCCTTTAGTTATGTCACTCCCCTCTCTCTATGCCTTAAGTAACTGAGAGGCAAAGCTGACTTTATTCTGACATTCTTTTGTGTGTGTGCTCTTCGGGTCTGGCACACCAAATACCTAAAGGCATTCTAGTCTATAGAACACACTAGCCCCTGATGCTGGTGCCAAAATTTCCATGTTTTTCCTTTGGTGTCCTTCCTGTCTTGTTTTATATGTCTCATTCCTTTTTTTCTTCTTTTACTCATCTTCACTCTAGCTTACCATAGTAAATGATTGCCAGATGTTTTATCCTGGCATAGCTCCTGAATCTGCTTGAGGTATAAAGTTACATAACAGTGTCTCTGTTTCTCCTTCAAACAGGAGGAGCTAAGGATCTGTACATCACATTTATCAGCCCATTGTGTCACATCATCCTTGTCTTGTTTTCCAGCTCTCTCCTCTGATCTTACTACAGACATATGATGCCCAAACCCTGTCCTCCAAAACACACCGACTCTCTTTGATTTTCAAGCATGGTAGCCCTGAGCTGAAGAGCTCAGGGACAATGCCCAGGCTGAGTTCAATCCCCATGACCACAAAAAAAAAATGCCACTGAAATTAGAGTAATAAATGTGGCAAATAATCAACATATCAAATGAATCTTATCAAATGAGGACAGATTTAGGAGAATCTTATCATGAGTGCTAATAGGCAGAAGACACAAAAACATTTTGTCTCCTGTTCTGCTAATTGTGTGATTCTGTTAAAAAAAATGAAGAAGATCCATTCTCTTATGTATGTTTTATTCATTTGGGGCAGTATTGGTATTTGAACTTGGGTTGTTAAGCTTGCCAGCCAGGTGCTCTATCACCTTTCCACTTTAGCTATTTTTCAGGTAAAGTCTCACATTTATATCTGTGAGATGCCCAGATTTCTATCTCTTAGGTAGCTGGCATTGTAGGTAAGAACCCCTATACCAAGCAAACACATGCTGCCTTTGGAGGAGAGCAGTGTTTCACTTCATAAAAGCTTCAAACATTTATGCTGACATTCATGTGTCCGTTAGGTGAGAAACACATCAGTATGTATGTAAGAACAGTAAGTAGTTAAATCAACAAATAGTAAAATCAATACACAGTGAAATCGATGATGAGCCATTGACTAACCTCATTGGTATATAGTACATTTTTATCTGGCTAAATATTTTAATTCTGGTAACCTTTTAAAAGCTATTTTTAATATCGTTTATTGAAATGAACGCAAGGAAATGGAAACAAGAAGCTTTTTTCTTGTTTGCTGTTCATGTTTTCTTTTCTGGTCTCGTGTTTGTTCCTTTATCGGGAAGGACATGGAGGGACAAGGTGAACAAATGCAGCAGTGCTTGCTACTCACTATATACCACGTGGAAAATGAACTGTACAACTTGTGTGTGAAGACCGGAAGGAAAAACTGGGAGACAGCAAGGGAAAGGCTGACACTGTCCAAAAAGAAATGTATTATTACAAGACACGTAACTGTAACCCTTCTGTATATCACCTTTATAGTAATAATAAAAAAGAAAAAAGTTATTTCTAAAAGAAATATATATGTTAGATTCTTTTTTTGCCAGTCCTGGGACTTGAACTCAGGACCTGAGCACTGTCCTTGGGCTTTCTCAAGGCTAGAGCTCAATTGAACTTGGTTAGAAAATACAGAATCTGTAAAAATTGCCATAATAGTAATAAAAAATGTTGGTGCCAGGCAGGATGGCTCACGCCTATAATCCTAGCTACTAAGGAGGCTAGGAACAGAGGATCTTGGTTCAAAGCCAGCCCAGGCACTATAAAGTTCAATTAACCACTAGAAAACTGAAAGTGGCACTGTGGTTCAAGGTGTAGGGTGGTAGCCTTCAGCTGAAGAGCTCAAGGACAATGCCACAGTTCAAGTCCCACAATGACACAAATAAAAAAAATTGTTGTGGCCAGGATCATGGCCTAGTGGTAGAGTGCTCACTCAGCATGCACGAAGCCCTGAGTTAAATTCCTCTGTATATTCCACATACACAGAAAGGGCAGGAAGTGATGTTGTGGCTAGGTGGCAGAACACTAGCCTTGAGCATAAAATGTCCAAGGACAGTGCTATATTGTTATAGCTTTCAGGTAGAAAAGATAAAGGTAAAAGGTGTAAGATAAAATTATGTCCATATATGGGGCTGGGAGTTTGGCCTAGTAGTAGGGTGCTTGCCTAGCATACACGAAGACCCGGGTTCGATTCCTCGGTACCACATACATAGAAAAAAAAAAGGCAGAAATGGTGCTGATGCTCGTGGTAGAGCTCTAGCCTTGAGAAAGTCCAAGGACAGTGCTCAGTCCGTGGCAAAAAAAAAAATGTATATATATATATATATATATATATATATATATATATATACATATATATATATATATATAGGTTGTGCTTCCTAGAACAGGCTAGCTCAGTTTTTTGTTATTCATTTTTCTTTTTTGCAGTGCTAGGGACTGAACCCACAGTATTGAGCCTGCCAGATAAGCATTCTAACTCTGAGCCCCATCCTAGCCCTTCGTTTCTCTCAAATATGCATATTTTTCTTAATTAAAAGCAGTAAGTGTTACAGTGAGTTCAACTCACCTCTTAAAGTTCGGGGGCGGGGGGCAGGAAGAGTCATACAAACATGAGGGAGAAAACCAGAGTGTTGAGAAACAGCTCCCTGAGGTAAAATCATCATCTAAATGAGGCTTGGTGTTCAAGGTGGAAGAACTACTGTTGTTATCAGTGCTTTATCCCCTGGGGAACAGCTCCCCTATACTATGCAGTAATGCACAAAGGAACCATTGTTCTTCTTGGGAGGGGAAAAAAAGCTCTATATTCAATTTGCATTTATTCTATTACTTTGCCAATGCACTGGCACATAAAGAAAAAAAATATAGCATAGGAAGTTACAGTTACATAAAACTAGACCAGAAAGAGTTATCTTCTAGCCTGCCATATGTTTTCTTCCTTTATTGGAAGTTAATAGTCGTGATACATCAAGGATGCTGAGGAATTCTCAAATATATTAAATCTACAAACACACACACACACACACACACACACACACACACAGTGAAGCTGGCATCGTCTACAAAGATCCTTGCAGATACTTTCCATTCATCTCTTTCCTATGACTTTTTTCTAGCTCATCTGCAACTGACAGCAGAGCATGTAAACATCCACTCTGTCTGCTTCCATGAGAAAACAGCACTTCTAATGACTTTGTCCCTGTGATTGTAGCCCTTCGTTTTCCCATTCTTTATGAGAAAAAGTGAATTAAAAACAGCTGGCATGACTCAAAGGAACTTAGGCTCAATGGTTTCCCTCATTCGTCATAATCAGTAGAAACCTTGGGCTCTACTAGTAGAAATCTGCAATAGAGCAAAATCTTGATACATAAGGCCATATAATGTGAAGCTAATTGAAAGGACCTCCAGGATAGTGAAACAAAAGCCATATAATGAATGATTGTTGTCCTTAATGTACTATGTTGTCTCTCATCTCCTTTGCTGTCCCTTGGTTATCTCATATTGTTATAGTATCTCACTTTGTTATCTGATATATTGAATTTATTTGTATTTGGATATTTGAAATTTGATAGGGAAGGGGGGAAAACCAAGACGGGTGGGGGATGTGGGGGGGGAGGGAAATGGGTACCAAGACATGTGAAAGGGTATCAATGTATGTGAATTAATGCACCTTCTATCTGGCAAATATCATGTAACCCTTTTACTAATTACAATAAAAAAATTTAAAAAAAAAACAGCTGGCACAAGAGAGAATTATCAAGACAGGGGAAATCTAGTTCCAGGCTGCTAAGGGTTCAAAAGTGGGAGAATTACAAGTGGAAGCCATGGGCACTGGTAACTCACACCTGGAATCCCGGCTACTCAGAAAGCTGAGATCTAAGGATCAAGGTTCAAAGCCATCCTGGGAAGAAAATCCCATGAGACTCTTATGGTCAGACAAACAGCACAATGTCTGAAGTGGAGGTGTAGGCTGGATGTAGTGGCTCACACCTGTAATCCTAGCTACTCAGGAGGCTGAGGTCTGAGGAGCAAGGTTCAAAGCCAGCCTGGGCACAAAAAGACCTGAGACTCTTATCTCCAATTAACCTCTAGAAAACAGGAAGTGGGGTTTGGCTCAAGGGTAGGGTGGTAGGCTTGAGCTGAAAAGCTCAGGGACAGTGCCCAGGCTGAGTTCAAGCCCCAAGACCCACAAAAAAGAAAAGAAGTGAAGGTATAGCTCAAGTGGTGGAGCCACAGGAAAGCACATGAGCCCCTGGCTTCAAGCCCTAGTACCAGCACACATGCACACCCCCTCCACACACACACACACACACACACACACACACACACACACACACACACACCTCAGCCTTTCCTGAAGAAACAGTGGGGCTCCTTATGATGGCACACTTCTGAGCTTTCATTCTCAGGTCTTTATCTTTAATTACTTTCATTGTGTCCCCTTGTTTTTTTAATTTTCCTGGTTGGTTATGGGTTAATCTCAGGGCCTGGGTACTGTCCCTGAGCTCTTCAGTTCAAGGCTACTGAGCTACCACTTGAACCACTGTTTCGAACATTTAGTAGGGTGAAAGTATTAGCATGATGGATATAATAAATATAAGATGAAAATGGTATATGATGAACATATTGTGGAATGCTAAATGAATATGATATAAAATAGTGATATAATAAATATGCGAAGAGTAATTAAATGAAATACAGCAATGAAATGAAACCAAGCAATATATTGCCAATACAAACTTGTACCTAAAGGCTTATGGACATGGGAGATAAACTATGATGTAAGGACACGTATGACTGTAACCACAGGAACGGTCAGGAGCCTGGCTCACAAGATGAAGTATCATTGGAGCCCAGACACCTGAGCAAGATAGATAGAGCAAGCAACCAGCACATCTCTGGACACCACTGACCAAGGGGTGTAACCAATCCAGACCAAGCAAGGACCAAGACGTACCCAATCCAAATCAAGCACGATGGAGTTTGGGCCAGAAAGGAACAGGGCAAGGATCAATATAAACCAAAGACCCAGAGTGAAGGACGGCACTTCTGCTGGCCTTAACCAGGACTGCGGTTCGAGGATCTTTGGCCTGCAGAAGCTGCTCCTTGCCCGAGAAGACCAAGGAGGACCAAGACTCGTCATGAGGCCCTGGAGCTCACACCGCGGCAGGACCGGGAGCTGCATCTAACATCTGACCAGCAGGCCCTGTTCGACTTTGGGTCCAAGAGATGTCAGAGAGATGAGTCCAGCGGGTGTGCGGGATAGGCAGATTAGGATTAGACAAGTTAAGACTAGAAGATAGGAACTAGAACACAGTGTCAACTCTACTAAGCTATGTTAAATCAATAAGCTATGTTGCATCATATTACCTGCTTATTGGTGAATTACTTCACCTGCTCATGATAGCTACCACTTCCGGTTTTCTGGACAGACTTGAGAGTCGATCCACATGGGAACTTTTCAGTCTGGGGTTGTCTTGGAATCAGGATCCTCACCTCTCAGCCTCCTGAGCAACTAGGATTTTAGGCATGAACCACTAACGCCAGGCCGTTGTGTCCTTAGGAACTTGTTCCTACCAATAGAATCTGAGATCTCCCTCCTACAAGTGATATTTTAAGAAAAAACATCGAATGACGACAATTGAAGGATTTGAGCTGAAATGAAAAATCCCTCTTCAGGGCAGTAACTGGCTGGCCAGATCTAACATCTTTGCAGCTTGTGATAAAAGGAGGCCATTTCTGGTTGATTTGCAACTTCATATTTGATCTCTGAAGAATTATGACTATGAAATGCTATGTTATCATATGATATATCAAATTATACATTGTCAGATGATAAATGAAAGGTTGATGGAAACATATTTAATGGTTCTGACACCCACAGTTAAAGCAGAGCAAGCTGAGCAATCTAAAACAAAAAAAGAAGAAAGAAAGAAAGAAAGAAGCACCAAAATAAACCAAAAGAAAAAAAAAGTGCCTGATTGCACATCTGGTTCTTCCTCTCCGGCTGCCCGAGGGCTGAACTCCACTTACTGCAAAGAACCCCGTGCGTGGGGAGCCTGTGGGCCCTCCCCATGCCAGCATAGCCAGACAGAAGGGTTTATTTCTAACTCATTAAAACATACTGTGTGGAACCTCAGAGATAAATATTTACTTCCCTTAACCTTTGCTTGTGTTAGATGTCTTTACTCAAGGGACAGAAAAACTCCACTTTGCAGAAATAGCCTAAAATTTTCTTAGATGCTCAAAATCCAATATTTTCAAGAAAATTATAAAATAATAATAATGATTTTTTTTAGCCCAAGCAAACAACAACAAGCACTCTGTTCTTAGCTGCAAGATTGGCTCTGCCTGAATTTGTCCTCACACTTAGCATGTTTAAGAAAAGCCAGCTCAAACCTAACGTCCAAGTGTCTGCAGCATGGCACGGATGCCAAACCCAACGTCGGAAAGGCCTGCGCACTGTGAGACTCCATAACAAGATTAATTATTTGTTAAGACAGCACGGGTGAAAATGACGACATTAAATGTCTTCAAAGACTTGGAAAAGCTCCAGTGAGTTTCCTTCCAAACCCAAACCCCAACCCCAAACATGATGTTGTATTCTGTTTGATGTCCATGGTCTAAATTCTCATTTGAACCTGTGTGAGAACAGTGAAGTTAGGGAGTTACAAATACCAAGGAAAACATATTTGTAGACCTTACTTCATTAAAAGTTCCGTACATGTGCAATTGTGAATAGTTCAGTATCTGATGCTGGTTGTTCTTGGACCCACATCTTTCCCCACTAATTTACATGTCATTGAACTGATCTGTGACACTGGCTTTGAGACATGTTTTATGGTGTTTTGACAATGATGTTTTTCATTTATTTATTTATTTATTTTTGCCAGTCCTGGGGCTTGAACTCAGGGCCTAAACACTGTCCTTGTGCTTTCTCAAGGCTAGTGCTCTACCACTTGAGTCACAGCACCAGTTCCAGCTTGTACTATGTATGTGGCAAAGAGGAATCGCACCTGGGTCTTGAGGGGCAAGTGCTCTACCACTAGGCTAAATGCCCAGCCATTTTTTTCTACCTCTTAAACCTTATTATTTCAAAACAGTTCCTGGACCAGTGGCCTACGCCTTTACTCTTTTGGAAATAGAGAATCCCAGGCTCCATTCCAGAGCTTCTCAATCAGAAACTGCATTTTATCAACGGCAAAAATTTTGTTCTCAGGCCTGGCTATACAGGAGGCTGAGATCTGAGGACTGAGGTTCAAAGCCAGCCCAGGCATGAAAGCCCTGAGCCTCTTATCTCCATTTAACCACCAGAAAACCTGAAGTGGTGCTGTGGCTCAAGTGGTAGAGTGGTAGCCTTGAGCTGAAGAGCTCAGGGACTGCCCCTAGACCCTGAGTTCAAGCCCCACCACCCAAAACTATTTTCTCACAGCTAGATACTCAGAAGGCTGACATCTGAGCATTGGGTTCAAAGCCAGCCCAAACCAACAAATCTTAGAGGCTCCTATCTCCAATTAACCACAAGAAACTGGAAGTAGAGCTGTTAGTTCAAGCATCAGCCTTGAGTGAAAACACTAAGTGACAGAGTCCAGTCCCTAAGGTCAAGCCCCAGTACACACACACACACACACACACACACACACACACACACACACACTTTTCTTTTTAATAAGGATTCTGAATCTTCTCGTTCATATGCCCCTGGGAGCCCTGTTCTGAAATAACTGCACATATCTCTTAGGAAAGAGAGATGAGTTTTTGAGGTTTCATAACAAATGGTTAAAGTTAATCCAAACAATTTTTTAAACCTTAAAAACTTTTCATATTGTGTTCCGCAGCTCCCCCCTGCCCCAGCTCCCCCTTCCCCACAACCCCACCCCTGCCGCAGATCCCCGCCCCCCCCAGGTCCTCCCTGCCCCAGGGCCACCCCAGCTGCTCCCCACTAGCTCCTGCAGAAGCCAGCGCCACCACCGGCCCCCTCCGCTGCCTGGCCCTCACTAGCTAGGGATGGGCCTGGAGGTAGAGGGCAAGACGGCCAGCAGGGCAGAGGGACCACTGCCGGCTCAGGGGTGGACATGCCTCCACTGAAGGCCCCGAAGGTACTGAATCACCATGGTCCCATCCGGAGTGGACATGGTCGTGGGCTGTGCCTTGCAGGAGGCCACGAAGAATACACCCAAGACCACAGGAGCTCACTGAAGACCTGAACCCGAAGGAGGAAAGCCCTTCAAGATGGGCTGCGGAGCAGATGGAGCACATCCCTGCCAATTTCAAAGGTGAAAACATGCATCCAGACGGCCTGCTTGCTCTGCTGGATGCAGGAAAGATAGTGTGACCCCACTTATGATTTTCTTTAAGGAGGGTCTAGAAATGGAGAAGGGTTAACAAACTGGGCAATTATTTTGGATTTATCCCTTATTACCGTAACTGGCTGCTGCGTGTCATTCACACAACACCAGGACTTAAGACGAATGGGACTGATGTCACTTGGAACACTTCATTTCTTTTGACCATGGTTTATTTGGAGTAGAGACATGGTTTTTTAAGAAAAGAAAAGACATGTCATGTAGGTTATCTAAAAATAAAGTGTATTTGAACTAAAAAAAAAACTTCATATTTACATCAATTCAATATGAGAGTAACAGACTTTTATCATGAGGCCAATAAGTTTTTCTTCAAATCCCCATAGAGTTGGGACGTTCATTATAATAGTTCCAAGTAATATATAGTAAATCATACATTTCAGAGAAAAGAACAATTTTAGAAGACAAATATGTCCACCACACCTAGTTTTATCTGATTTGTGTGTGTGTGTGTGTGTGTGTGTGTGTGTGTGTGTGTGTGTGTGTGTGTGTGCCAGTACTGGGGTTTGAACTCAGGGCTACGAACTCTTGGTTGATTTTTTTCTGCTCAAGGCTGGTGCTCTATCACTTGAGCCACTTCTATACTTATGGCTTTTGGCTGGTTATTTGAGGTTAAGAGTCTCTTGGCTTTGTCTTTCCTGGACTAGCTTTGAACCATGACTTTCAGATCTAAGCATGCTGAATAGCTGGGATTCCAGGTGTGAGCCACCTGTGCCAGGCTCAGTATTGGATTTTGCAGTGGTCCAGATTTTCTAGCTTGTACTTATGTATCCGACCCTCAGGGTACTGTGGGCAGTACCTCCAGAATTCAAGATCGCATGGATTAGGCATTAGGTCCTCTAGAAATCAAGCCCCCCCCAAAAAAATGTGCACAGAAAAACAGTAACCTGTATAATTAAGCTCTTGTTTCCATGTCCTGGAGGTCCATTAATTTGACCTCATCCTCATCCTATAGGGCCTTATGTATCGAGAGTTTGAACTATTGTAATCCTCTGCTAGGAGAGTTCTAGATGTGTACTAATTATTACAGATGGGGGAAACCATTGAGCCTATGTTCCTTTGGGTCTGGCTTACTTCACTTAATATGATTTTTTCCAAGTCTTTCTGATGGCAGCATAGAATTCCATTGTGTATAAATACCACATCTTGTTGATCCAATCATCAACTGAGGGGCATCTGGGTTGGTTCCATATCTTTGCTACGGTAAACAGTGCTGCAATGAACATTGTTGTGTGAATGGATTTAGTATGTCCTTGTTTCTGGACCAGTAGGGGAATTGCTGGGTTATAAGTGACTGTTATTCTTTATGCATTATGTTTTTCTCTCTTCCCTTGTGTTGCCCTTTGCTTAATCTCATATTGTTACAGTATCCCACTTTGTTACCTGGTATATGATATAGATGTTTTCTTATTTATTTGAAATAGGAGGGGGAAAATGAGGGGAGGGATGGGGGCAGGGAAATGGGGACAAAAACATAAGAAGGGATATCTATGTGTGAGAAGTAATGCACCTTCTATTTGGCAAATATAACCGTAACCCCTCTATACATTAAATTGAAATAAAACAACAGCAACAAAAAACAGTAACCTGGATTGGATGGTGACCATCTTTCTAAAAAATCCAAAATGAAGCCAGGCGTGGTGGGTCATGCCTATAATCCTAGCTACTCAGGAGGCTGAGATCTGAGGATCAAGGTTCAGAGACAACCCAGGCACAAAAGGACCTGAGACTCTTATCTCCAATTAACCTCTAGAAAACAGGAAGTGGGGCTTGGCTCAAGAGTAGGGTGGTAGGCTTGAACTGAAGAGCTCAGGGACAGCACCCAGGCCCAGAGTTCAAGCCCTATTACACACACACAAACACACACACACACACACACACACACACACACACAAATCCAAAATGAAATTGAGGCCTTGCTATGATTTTACTTGTTTTCTCCAAGTTCATTTCCCACTGTTTTCTGAAGTGAAGTCAACAATGAGCATTACCCTGTCTCCGGACTCCTCAGGACTCAGGCAGAGTGTCGAATACCTATTCCCACCAGGTCATGAAGTTAGATTCATGTGGCTCAACTGCATGTGCCAATGACATCTTTCACATCTAGACACAAATACATTAATTCATCATCTTCAATCCTTTAAAAGTTAATTCACTACGGGGAAAACCTTCAAAGAATGACAGTGATCTGCAAATCATAGTACTATGTTGACTTTTTTCTTATTCCCATTTTGCTATATTTCTCTAATCTTTCATGAAGAACAATGTACTGCTTTGTAATTTTTTTTAAATCTTTCATTTAAAAAGAACACAAAAATTGCTTTTGACTTTGGGATAAATACAACATAACTGCATATTAAAAGAGAATAAGTGTCTTCAATAAGGGGTTGTCATCAAGTGTCATACAGTCTGGAATAAAAAGTCAAATCATTTGAATCTAGAAATGCTTAACAGACGATTAGAGCCATTAAATACCTACCTACAGTCTAACTAGCCATGACAGAAAATTCATTATGTTCAGTTCTCCTTTTTGACTTGGAAAATTATATGTTTTCCTTGATTGGCTGGAGTCAAGAGATCAACGTATGTGTGAGAAAAAATGCACGTGTGTGTGCGTGTGTGTGTGTGCAAAATAGGGTTCTTTAAAAAGGAAAGTATAGTTTTCATTATTTTTCCATATAGTTAAAAAGAATCCTTAACCACTGTTTCCTATTGAAGACACTCTACACTTCTGTATATCACTATAGAACCTTCTAGTGTCTTATCTGAAATCTGGTATTATCAGTTACCTTATTACTTGTCTTCTCTTCCTTTGGCTCCAACCAAATCAAATGATTACTCACTTACTATAGTCTGTTTTTGTTCTGCCCCTTTGTTCCCACTGCCTGTGTCAATTCTCTCTCCAGGCACTGCCTCCCTATACCCTACCCAGCACCCCAAGCTGTGGGAAAACCTCGGTATGTATTGCCTTGCAAAGCAAGAAGACCTGAGATCAGAGAAGCCATGTATATGCCATCCTCATTATGTTGCACATCGTTTTCCTGGTTGGTTTCCTGTGTAGTCACAAAAATGGCTGCCACTGCTCTGGCAAGCATGATGCCCTCTGGCATGTGTCAGTATGGAAGGGGGTATCCCTCTCCTATACTTGTTTCCACTGGGAAGGAAGCCCTCTCACGCCTGCCATTGGCAGAACTGTCATTTCAGTACAAGCACTGAACATTTCTGGCCTCTAATCATGGGAAGGAGGAGGTGAGGGGGTGGGGCCAGGTGGTGCTATGTTAATTACCAGAATTTACCACTCTGTCCTGTGACCCTCCAGATCTCAGAGCCAATCTCTGGTTCGCTAAGGTATGGGTAATCTCTCCATGGCTCTGCCAGACCCCACGTCTTTCTAAGTCCCCTTTTGCTAGGGATCCACTATTGGACTATTGACCTGACTTCCTGAGAGGACACATGGCTCTCTCCTTCATCTTCTGTCTCCTGTCCCCCAGGGGAGCCAGAAAAGTCTTGAATAAATATGTTCCCAGCTGAAAACCTGACTAATTTGAACCACAGTGTGATGATTTATTTTAGCTACGTGGGAAACAAATAAAAAGACACAGAGGAAACTTAGGGTTTTCTCCACAGTTGCAATTAAGATGTATCCTGCTTTTTAATATGCAAATGTACAGGGCCAGGGACCAGCCAGAGAATTAGAAACGGGGAGAAAAGGGAAAAATATCTCTCTCTCTCTCTCTCTCTCTCTCTCTCTCTCTCTCTCTCTCTCTCTCTCTCTCTCTCTCACACACACACACACACACACACACACACACACACACACACACACATCCTGGAAAGAGAAAGATGTGGGCTACTTGATACCAGAAGTAAGGCTCATACTAAAGTGATTCCAGACTCAAATCAATTTAGATCAAAAGGATTAGGACTGCCAACCAGACAGGGAGAAGTAATTAACATCCTTGGTTCCTGAGAATTCTGTGCTGAACAAAGTTCCTTACACTTCTGGACTTCAGGCCTCTCCTTAAAAGAGAAAGTAATTAACCACAACCCAGGGATTTTGCAGAACCTTATCCAAACGAACACAATCAATCTCCCTTGGGATTATAATACTACCAAACTTTCCCCAAACTATTGTTAGTAAAAAAAAAAAAAAAGAAAGTCCTCTTGACAATATGTCGGAAATGAACTTCACAACTTGGGAGGGGGTAGAGGGAGGGAAAGTGGGAGAAAAAAATGGGAAGGGGTGACATTGTTCAAGAAGTAATGTACTCACTTCTTTATGAATATAACTGTAACCCCTCTATACATCACCATGACAATAAAAAAATTTTAAAGAAAATCCTCTTGAGAAACTCCGTTCTGAGATTAATGTTTAGGTGCTGAGTGCCAATACATTTCCCTTAGCAAAATATTGGCTGCACTTTTCAGTTTCTCAAGCAAAACAAGACACTAACTATCTGATCTCTGGTGGCTCACACCCGTAATCCTAGCAACTCTAGAGGCTAAAATTTGAGGGTTAAAATTCAAAGCCAGGGCCGGGAGTTTGGCCTAGTGGTAGAGTGTTTGCCTAGCATGCATGAAGACCCCAGTTCGATTCCTTGGTACCACATACATGGAAAAAAGCTGGAAGTGGTGCTAAAGTTCAAGTGGTAGAGCTCTAGCCTTGAGAAAGTCCAAGGACAGTGCTTGGGCCCTGAGCTCAAGCCCAGGACTGGCAAAAAAAAAAAAAAAAAAAATTCAAAGCCAGCTCAAGCAGGAAAGTCTGTGAAGCTATGCCCAATTAATCACCAAAGACAGAAGTGGAGCTATGGCTCAAGTGATAGAGCACCCATCTTGAGTGAAAAAGCTCAGGGACAAAACCCAGGTATGGAGTTCAAGCCCCAGTTCTCTCTCTCTCTCTCTCTCTCTCTCTCTCTCTCTCTCTCTCTCTCTCTCTCTCTCTCTCTCTCTCTCTCTCTCTCATACACACACACACACACACACACACACACACCTAACAAATGTATCCTAAGGCCAAATGCTTCTGGATGTGTTCAGTTAAATCTTTTCTTTTTTCTACCACCGCATCACAGAACTGAATCAGTTCTTCTCTAAACCAGAGCTTTTTCCCTCCCAGAGGTAGATCCACAGGCAAAATCTGACTCAATGGTTCTTTGCTTCCTATTTGTATAGCTATATTTTGACCAAAAAAAAATCCACAAAACCCTAAACCCAACACTATGGCAAGCTGTACAGCACAGAACAGTCAAGTGTAGGAAACGGAAGGCCAGCTCCATCGAAAGATGTATTTTGCATAATATTCTAAAGGTCAAGTTTATGGAGGAAGATTATCAACAAAAGTTACATTGCTGACATGTCCAAAAGAGTCCACTGAAGTAAGAAGCAAGGGCTGTGACCATGGAATGCAGACTATGTGAAAATATCTCCATTACAGGGTGGCTTACACACTCAACACAAGCCCTGGAACATGGCGTGGAGAGGATGGACACACAGCTGTAGCTCTGGGGCCAGGGGCCATTTCCCCATCCACAGGACCACCCCCAAGCCAACTTGTGGCCCAAAGCACATGGCAAAACTAGATGAGTTCTTAAGATGAGAGAATCGTTCAAATCAGCTGTTCATGGGATAAATGGGGAGATGACTGGAAATATCTCATCTCACCACCTTACTCTCAACATCAATGATCAAAACTAAATTTCCTGCAGTGGAAAGCCTTTTCCCTTACATGGAGAAGGGGTGGCGTAAAACCCATCAGGCAAGGGCTGGGAGTTTGGCCTAGTGGTAGAGTGCTTATCTAGCATGCACAAAGACCCAGGTTCAATTCCTCCATCCCACATGCATAGAAAAAGCCAGAAATGGTGCTGTGGCTCAAGTGGCAGAGTGCTAGCTTTGAGGAAAAAGCCCAAGGACAGTGCTCAGGCCCTGAGTTGAAGCCCCATGACTGGCAAAAAAAAAAACCCGTCAGGCAAGGTGTTAGAGGAAATCTGTGAACCCATCTAAATATTCCAAATTAGCAGCATTATTCTCTTAAGAAAAGTGGATAGAGAAAACAACAGAAGGGCTGGCACAAATCAAGACACATTACATTCACAAATGGACATGTTGCATTGAAACCTCATTAGAAAACTACTTAAAGGTAAGTTTTTAAATTGCAAAGGACAAAAGTGCTTTTTAAAAGCTATCATTTTTATTGCTCATTTTAGATTCATAAATGCTATTCTATGGTCCTCTTATCTATTTACAGTATGTTTTTAAGGTCCTGTGGTTATGACTATTCTTTACACATGCTAAAAACCATCAGAATGATTCAGGCATGGCAGTATGCTATCGACTTGTAATCCCAGCACTCTGGAAACTAAAGCAGGACAAGAAAGAGTTAGAGGCCAGTTTATCTCCAACAACAGCAAGCCAAATGTCGTGTTTTGTTTTTATTTCTGTTTCGGGGTTTTCTTATAAGTCGTGTGATTTGAACTCTGGGCCTAGGCGCTGTCCCTGAGCTTTTCAGCTCATGGTTAGAGCTCTACCATTTGAGGCAGAGTGCAAATTCTGGTTTTCTGGTGGTTAATTGGAGATAAGAGTCTCACTGACTTTTATGCTCAGGATGGTTTTGAACCATGATCCTCAGATCTCAGCCTCCCAAGTAGCTAGGTTTACAAATGTGAGCCACTGATACCCCACTAAATACAGTGGTTTTTGTGTTCACAGTTTGACATCTGAATAAATGGAGAAAAATAAAGACTTAATAACTGAAATTGAACTATTTAATTCTTTCTACCAAAATCTCAAGTACTGTCTTTGCTGGGCTGGAATTTCTCTAAGTATACATAACACGGTACACGCACACCTGAAGCAATATAGTACAGTGCTTGAGAATAGAGACTTTGGAACAGAACTCGAATCTCTGGGATGAAATCTCCTCTTTACCATTTAATAATTGTGTGAATGTGGGCAGGCTATTTAACCTTCAATGTGCCAGTTTTCCCATCTATGATTATGTTTTCCCATGAGGAGGACAACTTGCAACTTCAATTCAATATCACATAAGTGGCAATAAAGCCAGAGAATGTTTTATGAAGGTGATTTAATACAAACTAATCTACCTACATGTGACCACGTTACTCTAAGGACTGGTAAAACAGAAAACCTCACCCAACCTTTGACTCAGTTAAATGACTACACTACAGGTTTGTTTAAACACGCTCTGCTGTGCTCATTTTCCATAATACCAAAGGACAGAAGAGCTGGACTATAGAGATAGCTGACCTCTGTTCTGGGGGTCAAAACCAAGTAGCTCTAAGGACTGAGCTTCGAACAGGGACAGCGTCTTCTTAGATATGGCTCAGAAAGTATGGCTCTTCCTCTCCTCTTTCTTCTCCCTCTCCCTCTCCCCTTTTCCCTCCCTCCCCATCTCCTTCTCCTTTCTATCTTTTTTCTAACAAATGGTTACAAACAAATATACAGAGCCATCCCACCTCAATTACTAGAAGAGTCATGTCAGCCACACAATTTTGCTCTGCTCTCTCTTGCCTGTATTACAAGTCTGGCTTTCGGGAGCAAACTAGTATTAAAGTCTGATGACGTATGTGTGTGTGTGTGTGTGTGTGTGTGTGTGTGTGTGTGTGTGTGTGTGTGTGTGTGTGTGTCTGTGTGTCTGTGCACACGTGCCACCTAGGCATAGTCCCAGTCCTGGTCCCTTAGCTTTTTCACTCAAGGCTGGTGCTCTACCATTTAAACCACAGGTCTACCTCTGGCTTTTGGCTAGTTAATTAAAGATAAGAGTTTGGGGGGGGTGGGAGGGTAGGGGGAGGGGTAATGGGTACCAAGACATGTGAAAGGGTATCAATGTATGTGCATTAATGCACCTTCTATCTGGCAAGTATCATGTAACCCTTTTATTAATTACAATAAAAAATATATTAAAAAAAAGAGTTTCAAGTAATTTCCTACCTGGGCTGACTTTGAACCATGATACTGACATCTCAGCCTCCTGAGCAGCTCGGATTGCAGGTGTGAGGCACAGGCAAGTCCCAGGTGTGAGGCACAGGCAAGTCCCAGTGTTGACGTGGTTTCTTGATGTTTGACTACTGAAATTTCCAAGTCCATGGTTCTCCTCTAGCAAACCAATAAGAAGACCCTGGCTTGCTTTCCTTTGTCATAAGAAAGAGCAGTTAGGAATTCCTACTCTAGAAACCCATGGAGTCTTATCCAGCCCCTGCCCCAGCCCCTAAGCAGAATCAAAACCAGAACCAAACTTTCCTCTCTCTGCTCAAGCCATTCTAGCCCAGTTAGGCTGATACACAGTACCATTGTATGAGTAATAAACCATTTGATCTCTTGGAGAGAGAGAGTGGGGGGGTGCACATGTATCTGAATTATCCACCTGAAAAGCCAAACCAGGTTTGGGTGAGAGATTGAGTCCACCATCCCTGCGCTTTCTGTCCATGACAAATGGACATTAACCATCAGAACCAATTCTTCACTCAATTTTCCGTAGTCCTGGGGCCTTGTCACATATGAGCACCACAATAGACGGAGACGTTTTAACCGACAAGCAACCAATCGAAATAAATTCTTTTTGGCACTTACTTTAACAAAATGGAAGTCCAGCCATGCATGGTGAGGTGCAACTGTAATCCTAGTACTTAGGAGGCTAAAGCAGGAAGGATCAAGAAAGTTCAAGACCAGCTTAGACTACATGAAAAAGCAAAAACAACAACAACAAAAACATACAAATTAAAATCACCATGGTCTTTCCTTCACAGCTAAATTAGTTAACACATTTGAATTTAGGTTAAAATATGACCTATAGGAATTAAAGGCTACCATTTTAAACCTATTAAAATGAAAGAAGCCATCATTTCTAGTGGCTTCTCCTTTAATTGCTCAATTTAACCAAGGGTCAAACTGGATGGAAATAAATGAAATCTAATGGTGGGTTATGGAAGCTTTAATGTCATGAGTCCCCCATTAAAGCCCTCATACTCCATGTTATTAAAATTACGGATGCTACCCAATTAGTAATTAGAAAACACTTTGATAGTCTACGTTCAGCAAATTCTATCAAGTTCCTAGCTCATTGATCTCCCAGTTTGCCTTCCCTCTCCTTTGGCAGGGTGCAATGTGACCTTACCAGGCTCTCCATGTGTCTTCATCCTGCTCAAACACTCAGCCTCTGCAGCCAGTTCTTCTTCTCCTCTACCTTTATCCAGCCACACAAAGAGAAATGAGCCACTGTCCAACACAAAGTGCATGGTGCTACCACCTTACTTATATTCCTAGGGACTGTTTTGTCTGCCAAGGACTGCTCCATCCCTGATGTTGTCAAAAAAAAAAAAGTATTACTGTTGGGTGCTGGGAGATCATGCCTGTAATCCTGGGTCCTCAGTATGCTGAGATCTGAGGATCCCAGTTTGAAGCTAGCCCATGCAGAAAAATCTATGAGACTCTCACCTCCAATTAATCAACAAAAGGCCAGACATGGATGCATGGCTCAAATGGTACAGCTCTAGTCTGGAGTGGAAGAAGCCAAGCAAGAGAACAGGATGCCCCCACTATCACCAAAATCTATTTTCACGTTTTAGAGTCATGTGTTTGATTGATAAAGATCATCACAGAATATGTCTAATTGAAAGCCAAAGTCTTCTTTAAGAACAATTTACCTTTGTGTGTGGTAAGATTGAAGAGATCGCTAGAGGCATGTGCAATTGAGTCCAACCCACCTGAAATTCCAGCCGCTCCAATCCCCCTGTGAATAGGAAATGTTAGGCACTAGAATATTCCTTGAGAGAAGAAAAAAGCATTTTAAAAGCAGGCAGGGCTATGTCACAGGGAGACAAGGAGTCTATGAATTTCCATTTTTAAGGCCTATTTAATAACATTCTCACATTCCTCTAAACATATTATTAAATATTTACTTTTCACAAAAAGTCTTACTGTTAGTCATATTTTCAGCTTTTTGCTTTCTTGAAAACAAATCTTGCTTTATGTTATGCAAGTAAAACTTGAAACTTTTTTGTTTTTGCTGATCCTGGATCTTGAACTCTAGGCCTGTGATATCCTGAGCTTTTTTGCTGAAAGCTGGCACTCTACCACTTTGAGCCACAGCACCACTCCTGGTTTCTGGTGGATAATTGGAGATAAGAGCCCCAAGGTAAACTGCAGCCCACAGCCGGCATGTCTGCATCACAGAGACCATTTTTATAAGCACTACATGTGAGTTTGTGATATAGTAATCATAATACTTATTCTTAAGCCAATTTTAATTTTCAATAATAAATCAGATTTCATTTCCCCCAGGATGCAGTAAAGGGTACCTGTAAAACATTCTTGGCAAATTCAGACAGCAGACCTTTTGTGATCTATTTGTGTATAAGGCTATACATGGAAAATAGCAAGCCAGCTGTGGACAGCTGGGCTGGGCAGGGTTTGGTCCACCAGAGTTTCAAGGGTGATAGCAGATTTGTCTCACCTGGTGACTAACCTCATGGCTGTAATCTTGCTTTCACTAACTTCCTTTTCTCGCCAGCTGAGCTAACTCATCTGCATGACAGAATTATGCAACTGGCTCTGAACTCCAGAAATTCTCTTTTTCTTTTTAATCAAACTACCTGAAGTATTTCCTGGCAGGTACTAGAGGCTCACACATATAATCCTACCTACTCAGGAAAATGAAATCTGAAGATCACAGTTTGAAGCCAGCCAGGAAGAAAGGTCTGTGTAACTCTTATCTCCAATTAACCACCAAAAAACTGGAAGTGGGGCTGTGGCTCAATTGGCAGAGTGCTGCTTTGAGTGACATTGTTCAAGGCCCTGACTTCAAGCCTCAGGACAAACACACACACACACACACACACACACACACACACACACACACACACACACACACACAAAGTCCTATCATAGAAATGAATATGCATATATAAAAAGCCCCAATGAAACTCTTTTTTCTTATTGGTCATGAGGCTTGAACTCTGGGCCTGAGTGCTGTCCCTCAGCTCTTCAGCTCAAGGCTAGTGTTCTACCACTTGAGCCACAGAACCACTTCTAGTTTCCGGGTGGTTAATTGGAGATAAGAGTCTCACAGACTTCTGTGCCCAAGCTGGCTTGAACCTGGATCCTCCTATCTCAGCCTTCTGAGTAGTTAGGATTACAGGCGTGAGCCACCGGCACCTGGCCCAATGAAACTCTTTAATGCGTATGATTAATAAATAATCATAAAAAGAGGGAGTGAGATTTCCTGTCAGTAACACAATCGTCAGGAAAGTTGTTCCAAGAATATCACAAGTTATTAGGAAGTGAAGTCAGGAGTAAGCTGAAATATTTGCTCAAAGCAAAACTGTCAAAAACCAATTCACCAAAGCAGTTGCCCAAATTAGACCAGTGAATTTCAAATGCTAGGAGGGAGGCCCCAAGGTAACCTGCAGCCCACAGCCGGCATGTCTGCATCACAGAGACCAAGTCCTTGTTGTACTATTTGCAAAACTAGATTGATTCCGGCCTAATAAAAAATGCTCTGATGTGGAAGTAAGAATTCTAATTCTTGTCAACACATGTTAACATTAATCAGTTTTAGAATGCAAACTTTTTCTTTGTACCCACAGCAAAAGACAGAGCTGCTAAAACGTTCCAAGATAAAACATTAAATTTTAAAAGCCTACCTTTTTGAACCCAGTGGCTCTGAGGGTAAAAAAAAGAAAATTGTACAAATCCCCTCAAGGAGTTTTCTTTACCATCTGAAAGCCGGAGCCATCACTGGATGGTTCAGAGTGTCCTGGTATATTTCGTCCTACTGCACTGAGGAAATGTTAAAGAATTATCAAAGTTTTTTTTAATATATTATCTAGTAATGTAGTCCCTATCCCCTGGACTGCTTTACTATTAAAAAATTATAGAACAAGTGTCAGTGTATAGCTTTAATTTTACTGAATAAATGTCTTTATGGTGCTGGTGATAAATATCTTTACGATCTTTACGACTGACTAGATTTGGGGGCAGGAAGAAAGTACAGATCAATTGTTGTTAAATGTGAAAATCCTCATAATGTTTTTATTTTATTGTGGTCTTTATAGAAAGATAAAATTGGGAAGCAGAAATGATATAAAACAATCTTTTGAAAAGTAGAGCTGCAACGCTTCTTGTGCCTTGTGTGTTGGGTGGTGGATTGAGGGGGAGGGGATCCTAGGACTTGAACTCAAGGCCTGGGCACTGACTCTGTGAGGTCTTTTGGTATGTTCATGTTGTGGAATGAGGGGTGGTCCTGGGGCTTGAGCTCAAGGCTTGGTCACACTCTCTGTGGGGTTTTTATTTGCTTATTTTTGTGCTCAAGACTCACATTCTACCACCTGAGCCAGACAACTTCACTTCTAGCTTTTTGGAGAGAAGAGTAAGTTGCTGGGATGTGTGGGGTTAGGAGAGATGGAGAAAATGATGAAAGGGACGTGGATCAAGACAGTGTACTCTGACATGTTGAAATGAAACCCCTTTGTATAACTACTTAATGATAATCATAATAATAATAATAATATACCATGTAAGAGGTTTTAGAAAAAATGAAAAAAACTATCAAATGTGCTTCAAAGTCTCCTTATTTTGTAAGAAAAATCTATCTGCTGCTATATAAATTTGCTCAATAGGTCACCACTGTGTCACACTCTGGCAGCAGAGAGCAACCCCAATAACTCAACTCTGCAAATATGCTTGCTGTCATGCGGAGTGTCCATTGTAGGGTCAAATAGCCGCATCATTCTGGAACTTTCACTGCATGAAAGAAGAGACATTCATTGGACACTTTAACAAATCAAGGGGCATTTGCTCTTGGTAATTTTTTTTTTGTCTTTCATAGAAACTTATAGAAGATAAAGGATGCATTCTGGTAAATGCTTTATAATAAAGTATAATAGCAACTCAAATAATTTTTCAAGAAGATTGTTTTTATGAACGATACTGCATAATGGTAAAGAATAGCATTTAGAACCAGTATAATTATTTTATTTTAAAAAAAAAACACAAAACTTTCCTTTTTACCTCATGCTTCCTAGATTTTTATATACTTACTGGATTTGGATAACACCTGTCTGCCCAAGAATTTAGCATTATCTTATCAGCTCATAAACTTAAGAAGTATTGTAATGTCAAACTATTATTTCCTTGTCAAACAGTTTACACATTTGTTTGTTTGTATGGTGTTGGTATGTACTGGGGCTTTGCTCAAGGATGGTACTTTATCACTTGAGCTGGGACACAGCTCCACCTCCATGTTTCAGCTAAATGGAGATTAAAGAGTCCCACACACTTTCTTGACCAAGCTGGCTTCAAACCGCAATCCACAGATCTCTGAGTAGCTAATATTATAGATATGAGCCAATGGCACCTGGCTAGACTGTAAGACATTTTTTAACCTGAAGCATTTTCTGTCTGCATTTTGGAGAACAGCACAGGGGTGAGAAGAGAGAAACAAAGCAGTATCAAACAAGGAAGGGAAGAAACAAGAGGAGAGACCACCTGCAGGTGAAACCTCATCCTCCCAGCTTCCCTGCTCACATTCATCATTGTTTCCTGGAGATGAGAAGACAAATGGACCCATGAGCCCTCTCTTGACTCTTAGAGGAAGCTCCAGATTTTAACTGTTAGATGGTCAGGTGATAGAGAAAGAATCCTTTGGAATAGAAGTTCTAGCAAAAATAATTTTTGGTGGGCCAGGAATTTGGCCTAGTGGTAGAGTGCTTGCCTAGCATGCACAAAGACCCGGGTTCGATTTCTTGGTACCATATGCATAGCAAAACGTTGGAAGTGGTGCTGAGGCCCAAGTGGTAGAGCTCTAGCCTTGAGAAAGTCCAAGGACAGGGCTCAGGCCCTGAGCTAAAGTCCAGGACTGGCAAAAAAATAATAATAATTTTTGGTGCTAGAACTAGAACTTGAACTTAGGACCTGGGTACTCATGGCTCTACCACTTGAACCCTAGCTCCACTTCAGGCTTTTTTGGGGGGTAGTTAGTTGGAGATCAGAATCTCATGAACTTTCTCACCCAGGCTGGCTTGGAACCTTGATCTTGATTTCAGCTTTTTGAGTTTATAAATATAAAATACATATGCCTAGCCAAGATTTTATTTTCTTTAAATTAGAAGACTTGCCAACCAACATCTATCAGCTGCTTATTCTTTCCTGTTGTTGACTAAATACTTACACTATTGCACTATGTGTGGACCTATCTTCATTAGTCAGCCTGCTTATGAATTCTGCAAGATTTAAAACCTTTGAGATATTAAACATCAAATGCTTAGTCTTTTCTTCAGGCAATTAAAATATCAAATATATAATTGATAAACAATGAATACCATTTATAAGCCATATGAAACTTAAACATTAAAACTTCATTGTGCTATTTAATCATCTAATCTAATTTAAATAAGCAATCAATTTACATATTTTAGCCCTATTTTGAAAACTTTGTTTCTTTTAAAGAAAAACCAATAAAGATTTCTAGAAACTAAGGGAGGATCTAATTTTATTTTACTTTTAAAAACAGCAAAAAGCACATTTCATTTCAGACATATAGGACTCTAGAATGTAAGGAATTTAAGGGGAAAGCTGGCCCTAAAACACATTCAATCACATCTCCCCACTATTTGAATTAGGAAATAGTAATCACATTTAAGCCACTTGTAGTAATAGCTGAAGACTCGTTAGTGACATTCACTGTTCAGCTTCACTGACTGATCATGATAAGCTCAAAAATAGTATAAGAAGAGACATGATTATCAATAAGCACACCCATATAAATTCATTTGTCATTAAATAAAACTGCTTTTATTTCTGCCTAAATATGATTTATTCTTTATGAAGCTACACATAGTACAAGGGGTGTAGCTAAAAATAAACATCCTTACATTCTTAAATACAGAACAGAAGCACCTGTTATTAGTGCAGGTGCTTGTTTATACATAGGCATTTGTCTCTGGTTATTTCCTCAAGCTTAAGTTCAATTCTCAAACACATCAGCTACATCTCTGATAAACACTGAAGCTCATATGCCATATTTCCAGTGTTCTATGAACAATAACCTTAAGTAAATCAAAGTGTCTGCAACGCTCTCAATTTTTTTTTTTTTTTTTGCAGCCAGTTCTGCGCTTGAGCTCAGGACCTGTGCACTGTCCTTGGACTTTCTCAAGGCTAGAGCTCTACCACTTGAGCCTCAGCACCACTTCCAGCTTTTTCCAAGTATGTGGTACTAAGGAATCGAATCTGGGCCTTTGTGCATGCTAGGCAAGCACTCTACCACTAGGCCAAACTCCCAGCCCTCAAATTTATTTTTTAAACCTTGCTTCTGTCTGTATGCTCTGCCAATGTCATACACTGACTGGCACTTATGTTAGTTTTACACTTTTGCTGTAACAAGTGCGAACACAGCACGGTTTCATTCAGAGTTCTATGAAGTAAACAGACTTGTTATTCCCCAACAACTCCAAGAGTCTAGAAAAAGCCCCAAACTGTCAGCTCTTCCTTACTGGCATCTTCATAAAGCTCTGACAAAACCATTTCCTATATAGCATTAACTTTGGGACCATGAGAAACCCTAGTCACATAAGCATTTGAAGCTATCTATTTAAAGCCTCGAAAAATCTACCATTACAGTTACCTCCAAGTGTCTACTTATGTAAGTTGCTACTCCAGTTCCATGCCCAGATATGCTAATAATTTCATTATCACCTCCACCAAGTCCCTCACGATCATTTGCCCTTAATCATTTGTTCCAAATACCAAAGTCGAACACACTGTGCTTCTTCCAAGAATCTTTATTTTTATTATTATTTGAGCAATTCAATCTGTCAGGTCTCAATGCAGTTTATAAAACAAAGCAAAACCTCAGGACAGTTTCATGTAAACTGCAATCAAAAGGAAAAAGTAATTTACTTTGCAGAGAAGTTATGTGAGGTTGCAAGTTATTCGTCATTTTTGTCATATGCAGAGGAGTAAAACATAAGCATGCTCTGGGATGCTAGTGGACTGGCCCACTCACGGGAGAAGACGTCCTCTCCTGCGTCCTGGAGTTACTTTAAAGAGCTTGCTACGGTCTGCAGGCAGTTTATGGGATGCAATTATTTTCTCCATAATTTAGGTACAGAAGAATAAAATTGGTATTTATGAACAAAGTATTTCTCTGTCAAAAACAAAAAGGTTGGGGTGGGGGAGAGAGAGAGGGAGAGGGAGGGAAAGAGAGACAGACAGACAGACAGACAGACAGACAGACACAGAAACAGAGACACAGAGAGAGAGGGAGAGAGGACGCGAGCATGCTGAAAAGTGAAAACTCCCTGGGCCGGAGCTGAGCTGTTCCAGGACGAAGCTGCAGCTCCGCGGCGGCGAGTGTCCAGCGAACCTTGGGCAGGGGAGCGAATGCCCAGTCCGTCCGGGTGAGGGAGGGAAGGGGAGCCGGGCGGCCCAGGAGCGGGGAAGCTGGAGTTTAGGCCTCATGCAGGGCCCAGGAACCCGGCCGGGGTCCTGAAGTCAGGCTCACACGTCCGAGCTGGAGCTGAGGTTGGTGAGCCTGGGGTCGGCGCTGACCTCGTAGCGGTAGTGGTAGCCCTCCATGTGGTCCCGACAGGCGTCCCGAATGTTGTGCACCCACTTTTTAATCCCCTTCCGGTTCAAGTACAACACCAGGAGGAAGATGGCGCCGATGAGCGCCAGCACGATGCCCAGGAACACGTAGGATGTCTGCAGGGAGGGCGGCAAGATGGGATCGCAGTCCAGGTCGGAGCTGTCGAGCTCCAGGAGGCTGCGGTCCCGCATCTTCTCTGGGAACGCACAGGTGAGCCGGGCTTTGTCGCGCACCGCCTCGGTCTCCCGGAGCCAGGCCACCATGTCCACCATGTGGCAGTCGCAGACCCAGGGGTTGTCGTCCAGGAAGACGGCGAGGCGGGCCAGGCCGCGCAGCTCGGCCAGCGTGGCGTTGTGCAGGACCTTCAGCGCGTTGTCCTCCAGGTGGAGGCTCTCCAACAGGCTCAGGTTGCGCAGAGCGCCGGCGCCCAGGCTCACCAGCGAGTTGTTGCGCAGGTCCAGGTGGCGCAGGCCGGGCAGCAGCGCGCCCAGGTCCCGGGGCAGGTGCAGCAGGCGGTTGCCCACCAGCTCCAGGCGGCGGAGGCCGCGTAGCGCCTGGCCGGCGCGCAACGCCTCGCCTACCATGCGCTCCAGGCTGCGGTTGTGGCGTGCTTCGGGCGGGACCGCCACGTGGCTGAGGATCAGCTCCTCCAGCGGCCCCGGGCCACGGTCGCCCTCTCCCGCCCCCGCGAAAGCCAGCGGGCTGAGGTCGGTCAGGGGGTTGTGGCTGAGGTCGAGCTGCCGCAGGCCTGGCAGGGGCTCGAAGGCTCCGGCGCGCACGGTCCGCAGGCGGCTGGCGCTGAGGTTGAGCGCGGCCAGCTCGGCCAGCGGCGGCCGGCGGGCGAAGGCGCCGGCGGGGAGCTCTGTCAGGCGGTTCCCGGTGAGGAAGAGCGTGCGCACGTAGGCGGGCAGTTCGGCGGGGACCTCGGTCAGGTTGCGGTTCACGCACTTGACGGTGCGCGCCGCCTCCGAGCACTCGCAGGACGGGGGACAGCGGGAGGCCCGCGGCGACGGAGAGGCCGCGGGCACCGACGGCGGCGGGGAGACGGAGGCCGCGGGCACCGACGCTGGGGCGGCCGGCGAGGACGCAGAGACCCAGCCTAGTAGCACCAGCGCCAGGCGCGCCAACCGCAGCCGCCCGGCTCCGGCGGCGGCGGGGTCCCGGGCGCGGCCTCCCGGCATCGCGGCTCCCGGGGGCCCGCGATTCAAGAGCTCGGGAGGCGGAGGCTCCTGGAGGTGCCGGCCGGCCGGAAGCGCCTGAAGCAAAACTTTCCCCCTGGTGGGTGGTGGAGAAGAGACACCGGACCTCGTCCCCCTCGTCCCCCGCCCCGCGTTTCCTTCCCCCGCGAGGTACGCACGCGGGTTGGTCGGTCCGGTTGGGGTTGCGCGTGGCTCGGTCCCGCGCGGCTCCTTCGGTGGGAGCCTCGGGCTGACTCCAGCAGGCGACCTGGAGGGGCGGGAAGCAGGGGTGAGGCCACAGCTCCCGAGACCTCTGGACCCCCAGCCTTCCTCTGATCGCTCTCCCAACCCAGCTAGGGCATGTGTCCTGCTCGTGCCGCGTCCACACCGCGTCCACGAGTGTCGATGTGTTCTCGCCACGTACATGCGTGGAGATGTACGTGCTGAAAACATGTGGAGATGTGTGCCCACGTTGCACACACATGTATATGTTCCACAGTGTAAACAGGTCTGTGGATGCGCGTCCACACCGCGTACACCCGGGTAGGCACGTACCGCATAGCATGTACATGTGTAGGTGTGCCCACACCATGCATACGAGTTTAAGTGTGTGCACTTTGCCACTTACACATGTGTGGATGTATGCACCATGCCATGTACACGTACAGTATGTGGATGTGTGCAACGTGTCTTGTACCATGCCATACACACGTGTGTAATGTGTAGATATACACTGTGTCTTGTACACACGTGTGGGCGTATGCACCACGCATATCCACGTGTGGAGTATGCAGATCTATACACCGAGCCATGCACGCATTACATGTGTGTAGCGTGTAAGTGTATGCACGGCGCCGTGTGCGCGCGTGTGGATGCACGCACATGCACAATTATACACTTATGGCTCCCGCCCTCCGCTGGACCACAGCTAGGCTGCTTCTGACTTCTCCCAAGTGCAGCTTCTCTCCCCCAAACTTCCCAGCCTTCCGTTCCCGCTCCATCTCCCCCCCCCCCCGCCCCGCCCCACCTTCCCGGGTCTCCACCCCTCCCGCCTGGGCCTCCCGGGGTCAGGGAGACCCCTCAGATTACCCACTCTCCAGACCTCGGGACCCCCTGGGCTTAGTAGGAGAGGGGCTACCCCCCACCCCGGCGTCCTCAGACCCAGGTCCAGTCGTCTCCAAAGCGGGGCTTGGAAGCCGCGATGGCACCGAGCCTGGCGTTGCTCCCCCGCCCCGGGACGGGGTCGCCCAGCCCGGGGGAGCTGGCTCTCTTCCCTCCCGGTGGCCGCCCGCCCACGCTCCCCTCCGTCCCCACCCCCTCCGCACGCCCACGCCGCGCGCATCGCCTCGGGGGCCAACTCCGAGCCCCACCCGAGGCGCCCCGGTTTCCTGAGTTCTCCTGACCTCCGAGGCGGACCCCGGGCCGGACCTTCTCCGCGGGACCCCAAGCCGGGGTGAGGAGCTCGGCGGCGCACCTCCGCCCGAGGGCCGGCACGCCGAGGGACTGGGTCCCGCTGCGCGCCTCCGCCGGGAAAGGCGAGGACGCCCCTTTCTCCCCGCACCCGGGGCCCTGCTCCCCCTCACCTTCGGGACCCCACTTTGCAAGCGTATTTCTGTTTACCTCCGGCAGTACCCCGGCCGCTGGCGGTCCTCCCGGCCCTCCGCGCGCCGGGGACTCGGCGGTGATGGATGGAGACGCGGGAGGTCGGAGCCCGCGCAGCTCTGGGTACAGCTCCTCGGATCGTGGTCCTGGGGCGCCGGGATCCTCCCGCCCCGCCCGCCCCGGGGCGCCGCGGTCCGCCCGCCGGGGCCGGTCAAGTTCAGATCCGGAGCGGACTCCCCACCTGTGCGGACCGGGGAAGTGTGGAGCCAGGGGAGAGAGCCAACTTTCGGGGGGGGGGCGGGAAGACGCGCGGAGAGGACTCACGCTGGGTTCCGTACGCTTTCCTCCTCCCCAAATTAAAAGCCGAGGGCCGAGGCTCGCAGCCCCGGCGTCCCAGAAACAAAAGGCAAATCGCGCGGCCGTGAGTCACCCGGGGCGGACCGCCCCCTCCCCGGGTGGGCGTGTCCTCCGCCCCGCGGGGAAGTTCCTCCTGGAGAGGATCGTGGGCCCCCTGGGAGGGGGGAGGGGGAAGACTGGTGGCGGGGGACACTCGGTCCCTGAGCAAGCGCCAACCCCTGATGCCCAGTGCGTCCTTTCAGAAAGAAAATGACAGTGAGCGGAAATTCGGTTGGGGAAAATTAAGATCTGGTTAAATATTATTCTACAAAATAAAGTAAGGATGGCGAAGCTTGTGACTCAGTAGCGCAGGCAGAAGCTCCAGTGCCAAAGCCGTCGCCCCTGACTTTTGGAGGGACACAGTCCGCAGATGCCAGCAGACAGTGGCCCAGACAGAAGCCTCAGGAATCCCTGCCCAAAGCCGCTGTCTGCCATTCATTCGCATCTTCCGCTCATTTATCTAAATACTTTAATAGTATTTTAAATAATACGTATTAAAAAGTGTTTTGCAACGTAACTGTAAAACACTTGAGGAAAAGGACTCTCAAAAGCTGCAGTGGCGGGCGTTCTGCATTCTATTTGTGGAGATGGTTATGTAAATCTATATGTGTTAAAACTTATAGGATTTGCCACTACACATGGAGTCCATGTTGCTGTATACATGTTTAAAATAAAATTAATTACCTGGAAAAAAAGTGGTAGGCATGCCCCCCCAGCATGATCTAAAGTCCTGGAGAATGAGTTGTGCCTTGAAATTCAGAAAAGCATACATATTCTCATGTGATTCTCAAAACATTGGGGCATCCATCATCCACAGGGCTACTGTCCTGGTGAAGTGGCCGTGCCTGGCAAGTAAAGAAACTAAGGAAGGCTTGCACCGTCTGCTTGTGCTCCTCTGTGCAGATTCTACCTCCTCTCCTCTTCATGTCAGTGCACTGGTAGGTCCCCTCACTCCGCTTTACAGATGAGAACATTGGCACAGAAATAAATTACATAACTTGCTGGAATACGACAAGGAGGTGGAAGCAGGCCCAGATCTGCCTGCCTCTCATTTAGTTCCTACATTCCACCTCTAGGTAAGATAAAAGGGCTCCTGTAATGTTCTTCTTGGTTCCATTTAGGCAAAGCCTCATCCCTGCTCCTCTTTTGATCTCTTATCTCCCTCCATCTTCCTACAGCTGACTAGTTAGAGCTCCTGAATAGAGCTGTAGAAACTTGGGGCGCATTCCTAAAGCCCACAGTTCTTGTGTACTTTCTGTACAATATGCTTCTTCGTTTTAAGCACAGGATGGCTGAGATCAGAGCTGGTGGCTCCCCCTGTAATCCTGATAGCTCCGCAGGTGGCTAGATCTGAGGAGGATGGTAGCTTGAAGCTAAACCCAGGTAGGTAATTCTGTGAGACTTTAACCAGTGAAAAAAAAAATGCCACAAGTGGGACTGAGGCTCAAGTGGTAGAATACTAGCTAGCCATAAGCCCCAGTACCCACTAAATAAATAAATAGGACACCCAGTTAAACTTGTATTTCAGGTAAATAATGGATTTTGTTGTTGTTGCCAGTTCTGGAGCTAGAACTCAGGGGCTGGGCACTGTCCTTGGGCTTTCTCAAGACTAGCACTCTTATTACTTGAGCCATAGTACCACTTCTGGCTTTTTCTGTATATATGGTCCCAAGGAATTAAACCCAGGGCTTTGAGCATGCTAGGTAAGCACTGTACTACTAGGCCAAACTCCTGGCCCTTGGACCTTTTTTTTGTTTTTGTTTTTTGAATGTATTAGTATGGTCCATGCAATATTTGGAATATACTTATGCTTTAAAAAATGTTTAGAGTTGGAATTTGGTTTATTTGGCCAACCTCTGCCCTGGCAACAGAGTAGTAGAATTGAGAGCAGTCTGGTCTAGATATCTTTCTAATTCCATCTCTCTCTGTTTTTATTTTGCCTTTCCTGTTTCAATATGAATGTGATTGGAATGTGTATAGTATTTATAACTTTTACTTTAAAGAAATCAACTGTATTTCTACGTCTATCCATGTAGCTATGTCTTCCTCCATGTTGTATATTATCCCTCCATTTTTCTTTCTTTTTTAGTTCCAGTTCTGAGGCTTGAACTCAAGGCCTTGGTGCTGCTGCCTCTGAGCTTTTTGGCTCAAGGCTGGCATTCTACCACTTGAACCACAGCTTCACTTCTGGCCTCTTGCTGATTAAGTAGGCCTAGCTAATATTTCTAATTAATTCTACCCAGGTTGACTTTGATTAATGATCCTCAGATCTCAGCCTCTGGAATAGGCCACATGCCTGGCCAGGCTATACCACCAATTTTTTAACAACATATTGAAATGCATTTAGATGGGAAAATACTTTAAAAAAAAGTTCTCTTCAAGTGAGAAAATCTTACTAGGATAAGTTCTATTTTAATTGTCTTAGGCATTTAATTATACTAAATTATCATACATTCTATACTTCTGACAGCTTGAAATTCTTTGTGCGTGATGCTATTTACATGCTCTAAAGAGGGACAGAGGGTTTCAGAACACTTTCCCCCCATTTGCTCTTCCATTCCAAAATGAAAGAAAGATCTGAATATTTTGACAAAGCAGGAACAAGTCACAGCATTTCTGTAGGTCACTTGGTAGCCGCCAGCAAAAGGAGATTTCTACACTAACATTGATGAAGATCATTTCTGCAAAAGTCATTTTTCTTTTAATAACCCAAAGGGAAGTCACTTGTAAATTTTTGAAATATTTATGCTAAATCTTGGGGAAGCAATGAGTATGGAAGATTTGTTTTTCAAAGATGATTACCTATGTGCATCTAATCATATAAAATTATATTTATTGAAATGAACTCCAGGAAATGGAAATAAGAGGGGTTTTTTTCCTTTGTTGCTGTTTTGGTTTGTTTCCTTTTTGTCTTGTGTGTCTTTGGGTAGGTTAGGGAGAGCACAAAAATGGAGGAACAAAACTGAACAAATGCAGAAGTGGTACAAACTAGACACTGTGTTGAAAAGGAATTGTACTTGTGAGTGCGGACAGGAGGGAAAAACTAGGAGAGAACAAGGGAAGGGATGACATTGTCTAAAAAAATATACTTGTTGCCAGACTTATGTAACTGTAACCTTTATAATAACAATAAAAGATTTTCTAATATAACTAGCTAAGAGAAACCAGGAGGTCCAGCATAGAAAAACTCTGAAGAATCTGGGAATGTGGCCTAATGGTAGAGGGCTCACCTAGTATGCACCAAGCCCTAGGTTCAATTACTCAGTACCACATATACAGGAAAAGCCAGAAATGGTGTTGTGGCTCAAGTATAGAGTGCTAGCTTTAAGAAAGCTCACAGACAGTGCATAGGCCCTGAGTTCAAGCCCCAGGACTGGCAAAAACAAAACAGAACAGCAACAAAAACACTAAGAGTCTTTTAAGATTAAACTTGGTCTCCTTGCCTAAAATTACTGAATTAATAAAGTATCTAAATAATATACTAACAAAACCAAATGAAAATGAAGCGCGAACATGTGTATTGTAAAATGGTGAACCAGAATGATCAATTTAGAAAAAAGAAAAGGAGAGGAGGGTGGGATGAGGGAATGAAAGATTATACGTGGAATTTTTTTTAATGCTAAAGATTAAAAGGAAAGCTCAATAGACTCTTAATGATTCTATCAACAACAGAGGATGTCAGTCCAAAGCCAGCCTGAGGAAGTCCTTGAGATTCTGTCTTCAAAATGACAGGCAGTTCTTGGGCTAGGAGTGTGGTTTAAGTGTTAGCGTACTAGCAAAGGCATACAAGACAAGCACGCATGAGGTTCTGAGTTGAAGTGCAAACACCAATACCAGCAAAAAAGAGCTGTTAGAAAGAATGAAAAGTGCCCTGCTTTGAGATATACAGGCTAAATTAAATAAAATATCACTAAGGAATAGGCCAAAAGAACATACTGCGGGCGGGTTGCTCATGCCTGTAATCTTAACTCATCAGGAGGCTTAGCCCAGTTAGGAACATCTCTGAGGCTCTTATTTTCCCATTACACACACACACATACACACACACACACACTTAAAAAATCCAGAACTCCAGCTGTGGTGCCAATCAAGTGTCCTTTGAGTGAAAAAGCAAAAGGACAGTACCCAGGCCCTGGGTACTGTTCAGTATCCGCACAAAATAAGACATACTTGTCAGTAAAAGAGAAAGAAAAAGATAAGCATGTTGGAAATTTAAAAATAATATTTATACAAAAAAGGTGTGATAGACTGGGAAGAATAAACTTGCTGGAAATGTGTGATTTCTCAAGTATGAGAAAAATGTCAACAGGCAAATGACAATACTTGTATAGTCATATGCAGAGGTCTCTAAATGGCTGTTCTCACTAACCTGAAATTCAATAAGTGCTTTAAAACCTGCCCAGGTGCTCTTGATAACCGCCCAAAGAACTCAGTGTAATGGGTGAGCAGACAATCGCACAGCAGAGAAATGTGAAGAGCTCTATGGGGTGGTGAGATTGGAAGGTTTCACTGGGTGCTAGGACCCAAGTTGTAGAATGCCAGGCCAAAAATCACGAGGAAAAATCAGCAAAGATTTGGCAAAAAAAAGACTTCTTTTTTCTTTCTTTCTTTTTTTCTTTCTTCTTTTTGAAATGTTCTGAAGAACAAAAGAGCAAAGATAAACAGGTGCTTTGTAAAGCTGAGGCTCAAGGCTAGCAGAGCCTGGAGATTGCAGACTGTGGTTCTCAGCGGAGTGTCACTGCCCCCAGTGGGCATTTTAAGTATTTCTGGTTGTCAGCAGTAATTGAGGTTCCAGAATTTAGTGGGTGGAGCCAGGGATAGTAGAAATCCTATAATTTACCTGGTGCATACCTCTAATCCTAAACTACTGAGGAGGCTGAGATCTGATGGCCTAGGTTTGAAGCCAGCCTGGGCAGATAAATCCAAGATACTCTATCTCCAATTAACCAGAAAAAAAGCTGGCAATGGAGACAGTGCTCAAGCTGTGAGTGAAAAAGCCAAGTGAAAGTGTGAGGCCCTGAGTTTTTTCACTTAGTATAATTAATTTAAGATTCATGCATGTGCTTACAAGTAGCAATAATTCATTACTCTTTCTTTGTTGGCACAGTCTTTCATAATATCGACGTAGGACATTTTGTCCATCTTGTTGATGGATTTTGACCATTTTCATTTTGGGACGTTCACATAGAAGTCTGGGCCATGACAGGCATATATATTTAAGTTTTTGCATGGACGTAGGTTTTCATTTCCCTTGGATAAATACCAAAAGGTAGAACCATTAGGTAGACTTACTTTTAGCGATTTGCATTCCATTTGGGCAACATTGGACTTAATCTGGGTTGGATATGGATAGAAGATCAGCTAGTCTGGACTTGCTCAGACTCCTTTGGACTGCCTAGTAGACTCTAATTCTACTGTGTTTGACTGGCAGGTAAACCATGTTTGGAGATATTTCTATTCCCAGTGGCATTCCCTCCTTTCTTGACTGAAATAAGAAGTATGAGTCTCGGTCTGCAGTCTAAGCACAGGAACAAGGATGCCTCCTCCAGGAAGGACCCTTGAAGATCCAGCATGTACGATGTCTGTGAAACTCCAATAAAACAGCAGATCACCACAATGGAATTCTATACTGCTGTCAGAAAGAACAACATCGCCCCATTTGTTAGGAAATGGAAAGACTTAGAAAAAAATCATATTAAGTGAAATAAGCCAGACTCAAAGGAACTTAGGCTCAATGGTTTCCCTCATTTGTCATAATCAGTAGAAACCTTGGGCTCTCCTAGCAGAGATTTGCAATAGAGCAAAACCTTGATACATAAGGCCTTATAGTATGACGCTAAATGAAAGGACCTCTAGGATATAGAAACAAAAACCATATAATGAGTGATTGTTGTCCTTAATGTCCTTTGTCATCTCTCATCTCTTCTCCTGTCCCTTGGTTATCTCATATTGTTACAGTATCTCACTTTGTTATCTGATATATCGGATGTATTTGTATTTGGTTATTTGAAATTGGATAGGGAAGGGGGGAAAACAAGATAAGGGGTGGGGGGGAGGGAAATGGGGACCAAGACATGTGAAAGGGTATCAATGTATATGAATTAATGCACCTTCTATCGGGCAAATATCATGTAACCCTTCTATTAATTACAATAAAAATATAGGAAAAAAAGAACAGACACAGAAAAAGGAACCATTGTGAAAAGTCTCATCTTGTCCAGTTTGCACATGGAAAACCCACCTGAGTATTTATCAAGTTTTATTAAGGATAAAGTAAAAGCCTTTGGCCCAGGGGGGGGGGGGGGGGAAAACAGCAGATCACACGCTGAAGTGAAAAAGTAGGGAAACATCTGCCCCTAGGATCTGGCGATTAGCAGTGTGGCATGGGAAGAAGCTTTTGTTAAAGGGAGGTCTGAGGAAATGGAGATCTTGACACAATAGGTGCACCATCATTTACTCAGGTCCTCCCTTATCGTGTCACCTGCCATCACAAACCGTCCACCAACCACTGCATACCTGTGCCAACTTCCTCATATGCCAGACTCCCCATAACATAGATCCTTAGAAACAAAATTCATTGGGTTGGAGGCATGGCTCAGGTGGTAGAGCGCCAGCCAATGAGCAAAAGCATCAGATACTGAGTTTGACTTCTAGTCTCAGATTGAAAATAAATAAGTTAATTAATTTACTTATTATTAAAGAATAGGATATGGAAAAAAGAATAGGATGTGGGCTATTGTTTGAAAGCTATTGCTACAGCACTGTTCAAAGGCAAAGTCCTTGTAGTAATTCAGAGTCTCACCAGCATTTAGGGACTAGGTTATCATATTTTACAAAATTCTTTGTCACATTCAAAACTAATTGCTTTTAACTTTAAGTTTTATTTCCTCATTATAACTTTGATGACCTTTTGTGTACTTTACAGTCATTTATGTCAAAAAAGTTTTGCTGTTCTTATATCATTCTTATTTGTTAAGAAATATCTCATTTATATAATTTTCTTTAATCTTTCTAATTCAACTTTTGCCCATTTTGTTCCAGTGAACTTTTTTTAGGGTTTCCCAATTTATTTGTATATATTAAAGAAATTAGCACTTGATTGAAGCTTCACTTAAGATGAGATGAGAGTGCGAAATTTACCCACAGAGGAATAACTGGACAAGAATCAAAAATCAATGAATCTAACCTCAAAGGCCTAACACGTTCTTTTCTAGATCAAAGGGGCCAGTTTTCTCCCTCTGTATCTCAGAGGGGGTTGGGTCTGGATTAGGAAGAAAGAATACAAAACCATCCAACACAGAGTTGATTATTACTGGCTTTTCAAGGAAGGGACCTTCCACTAGGACCTGTCCAAAACCAGGAGCTTCTCTGTCGATAGAGGGGAATGATGGTGATGACTCATGCCTGGAATCCTAGCCTACTTAAGAGGCTGAGATCAGAGGATTATGGTTCAAAGACAAGCACAGGCAGGAAAGACTGTGACACCAAAAAAGCCAGACATGGTGCTGTGGCTCAAGTGAGAATGTGCTAACCTACCAGACCAAGCTCAGGGACAAGGCCCTAGCCCTGAGTTTAAGCTTCAGAACTGGCATAAAGAAGAAAAGAAACAAAACAAAGGAAGTGGTGCTGTGATTCAAGGGGTAGGGCAGTAGCCTTGAGCTAAAAAAGCTCAGGGACAGCACCCAGGCCCAGAGTTTAATCCCCACAACCAAGCAAAAGAAAAAAAAAAGAAACAAAACAGCATAAGTATGTGTAAATAGTTAACAATATTCAACCTCCTAGTAGAAAATACTCTAACCCCTAAAAATAGAAGGCACCAAACACAAAACAACAAAACCAGCTAACATGGCGCTTAACATTGAAATTTCAATTAAGTCATTCACAGAGTCTATAGAGACCCAGCAATGATTTTTGTGTCCTACAACCTTGCTGAACTCTTATTTGAACAAGGAGATTTTTTAAAAATAAATTTTCTGGGAAAGATTTGGTGGCTCACACCTTTAATCCTAGCTACTAAGAGGCTGGGATTTGAGGATCGTGGTTTGAAAACAACGCAGGCAGGAAGTTTGTAAGATATTTCCAATTAACTTTGGAAAATAAAGGAAGAGGAAGGAAGGAAGGATGGAGGGAGGGAGGAGGAAGGCATGGGACTTTTCTCCCCACATTGGCTTAAACTATGATTTTCAGATCTCAGCCTCCTAAGTACCTAGGACTACAGGCGTGTGCCACCGAGCCGAGCAGTAATACACTGTGCATGACATAGATTCTCCGTGGGGCAGTCACTATATCAAGAGATAATTTTTTTTTTTTTGCCAGTCCTGGGCTTCAGGTCAAGGCCTGAGCACTGTCCTTGGACTTTCTCAAGGCTAGATCTCTACCATTTGAGCCTCAGCACCACTTCCAGTTTTTTTCTATGTATGTGATACCGACGAATTGAACCCAGGTCATTGTGCATGCAAGGCAAGCACTCTACCACTAGGCCAAACTCCTGGCACCAAGAGATAAATTTTTTAACACAGGGCTCCTGCAGCCTGTTGAGTGGCTCCAAAATCAAAATGGGGCTTATCAAAGGTCATACAATGAAAAACATGGAACCAAGCGCTGGTGGTAGTTCTTGTCTCTAATCCTAGCTACCTGGAAGGCTGAATGAAATCAGAGGACTGCTGTTTGAAATGGGAGGACTGTTGTTTGAAGCCTGCCCTCTAGAATACATTTTGTTCTAAATATATAAGGTGGGTCTAAATATAGGGATTAAAAAAAATCAGCAGTTCATTATAATTTTTTTTGTCTTTGACAGAAGGAAAGAGTATACTCATTAAATTACAGGTTGCATCTACTATGAAAAGTACAAAGTAGTTTGCGATATGAACAGGAAATATGATTTATTATCATTTCTAGTAGCTTTGCTGAACTTGATTTTCTATTATATTTTATTATAAATTCTTCCATGTGCATAACCTTATTATAACTTGATTTTTAATTAAAAGACAAAGTACACAATATGTAATATTCCATTTTTTGATAAAGTGCTTATTGATAAACCATCTTTAATTTAAGAAAACCATATGTTGTTGACCAAATCACTGCAATAGTTTTGTTAACAGTGCTTTCTTTTAAGTTTTAAAAGGTGTATTGTTTAAAACTAGGTCACAGTGCCTTAAGTATTCTGTCTTGTCTGTTGAAGATATTTTTAAGAACCCAATGGAGTTGTCACCAAAGTGAAAACAACTTCCCTGAAACCTTTCTGTCTTTTCTAAGGCCTAATCTGCTTTTACTAACTCTTAGCTGGGTGGGCTAGGTTCCATCTCTTTTTTTAGGCTATGGGTATAGCTCAGCATATGAGATCACGGCTTTGACCCTTAGTACTGAAAAAGAAAAGAAGGAAGGAAAGGAGGAAAAATGTAGAGAATGGATTATGGCTAGGTTTTGTTATTATCCCAAGAAATTGTAAATGTATCATTATCATTATTATTATTAAATAGCAATGTATATTATTGCACAAGTAAATATTGCATAAATAATTTCTCAGTCTTAAAATGTGTACAGAACTGATAGCTTTTACCTCTTTGTCTTATGATTATTTATATAGATTGTGTGTAAGGGATCAGTTTTACTAAAGTGCTTTTTTAGTTTTGTTTTTGGGGCTTTCTTTTGTGCTAGTCCTAGAGCTTGAACTCTGAGACTGGGCGCTGTCCCTGAACTTTTTTGCTCAAGGCTAGCACTCCACCACTTGAGCCATCCTCAGATCTCAGCCTCCTGAGATTAGAAATGTGTGCCACCAGCTTCAAGTGTTTAAAACAAAACAAAATCTCGTAGCCTTTTTATTACAAAGGCCTAGCACATAGGAGGTACCTATTTGACAGCGACTGAATGTCAAATGTTGAGTTAATTTATCTAAATTTGGATATAGAATTATTCAGAGAAAAATGAATAAAAGAATTTATTATAAATACATCACAGATACCAGAAGCTGCTCTGTAGGGGAATGTATGTGCCTCTCTCCAGCACACTGGCGTGAGACCAGTGCAGTAACTCCTGTGTGGAGCCATCCCTGTTGTAGTCTCAGGTCTCCAGTGGATGTGGATGCCTGGAGAGTAGGCAGGGGCCTCCTGAACCCAGTTTTGCATTGGAGGCAAAGGATGGTGTGACTTGAGACAGGTGGCACATGTTCACAGGACTGAGGCTGGTTTGGGCAGAGTAGAGAGCTCAGACCTCCAAGGACTAGACCACTGGCTTCCCACTCAGAGCTGCTCATTCATCAGACACCCTGAGACAAACCGGCTGACCTGCACAGTGTAGCAACAAAACACTAGAGGTTTTACTTACACACTGTCTATCCACATATAAAGGAAATAATACTTTGTGGACATTCAATACAAAGACTGCCAAAATATGCTTCTTGGTATATCCTGAGGCAAGACTAGGAGAGGCTGGCGCTCCAGCATTCCTTTCATTTCTCCATTCAAATAATCCATTACTAGGCCTAACCCAACCTGATCTGATTGGTTACTAAACGTGACTTAACCATAACCATCACCAACATTGTTCTGCAGCTGCCTGCTAGGCCCATGTGAATTCCCCTCCCCTGAGACTGCAGCATCTCTCCCCTTCCTGCTTCATTGTCACCACGGGAACTTTCTGTGTCATAGCCAGGGCTATGAAGTGGGGGAAAGCTAGTGCCAGCAGAGACAACCATTGAGCAACAGGGCATGTAGAGTAGAAAATGAAGGCCTGGAGCAGGTGACTCACCCCTGTAATTCTAGCTACTCAGAAGGCTCCTATCTGAAAATGATGGTTTAAAGCCAGCCTGGGCAATCCAGGAGATGCTATCTCCAAATAACCAACAAAAAGCCAGAATGAAGGTGTGACTCAAGTGGTTCCTTCATCACCAAGCAAAACAAGCAAACAAGGAAGAGCTCCAGACCCTGAGTTCAAAACCCAGTATCAGCCTCTGCATCCTCTAAAAAGGAAAGATCCACTTGCCCCAAAGACTGAGTAAGATGAAGGCTGAAGTTTGAGCCTGGTGGAACTAGGTGATAGTGGGCTTCAGTGTGTTGGCGGGTGCTGTACGCCCTGAGAATTACCCCCAGCCACTAGGCATGGCCTGTGGAAGAGAACCGGACTGTCTCATAACAAGCCAGCCGCCTCTCTCAGTGGGTGGAACAGTGGAATGTACTGATTCTCTCCAAGCCCCAGTGTGCAGTCTCCTCTGTTCAAAGGAGACTACCAACAAGACCTCCCCGGACTCTTGGAAGAGAGAAATAGATACACACCAGTTGCCCCATGCCTGGCACTCAACAAATGCTAACTATTACTATGGAGGGGGTGAAGGGGCGATGAGAAGAGTATTTAAATGTTCATTTGCTCAACTTCAGTTGGAGCAACAATTGCTTAGAGAAACAGGAGACTGTTGGAAGATGGTGGGAAGAAACGGACACATGAACCATCTGAGCGAATTAAACTATATGAAAGCAAGGTTTAGAATCCTGAAATTGCCTCATATTTATGTGGACCTTGAAGTTGTCTGTTCCTCATCAGAATGCTGTAGCTCCTAAGTGTCCGATCGTGGCCTTTGCACTTCCTCCAACAAAGTGGAGCTTGGTCACACCTCTCTATTTGAATCTCAAGGCTCCATGCCAATGCTTTTGTATCATTGATCTTGCCACTCAAGCTGCATTGATCAGAATTCCTGTCGCTCTTCTTCCCAATGATAACTGTTCAGTCTTTCACGCTGACAGTCTTGATTGGGAGATTTCTTTGGGGATGAGATTTTTACAGAAGGGAAGCACTTATTCCTTTCTGGGTCGAACAGAGGAGCCTATGTGAAGTTTTGTATATTTGCTTCTTTTGGTGTTGCCCCATGGTAAAAGAAATAAATCGCCTCACTATTTCAAGATTCTAAGTCAGAGCCCGGTGCCAGTGGCTCACACCTATAATCCTAGCTACTCAGGATGCTGAGATCTAAGAATCAAGGTTCAAACACAGCCCAGAAGGAAAATCCAAGGGGCTCTTTTCTTCAATTAACCACCAGAAAACCTGAAGTGGCACTGTGGCTCAAAGTGATGGAGCACTAGCCTTGAGCTGAAGAGCTCAGAAACTGCACCCAGGCACAGAGTTCAAGCCAGTTCATGACTGACAGACAAAAGCAAAAGAAATCCCAGGATTCTGGACCAGGAGTTTGGCCTAGTGGTAGAGTGCTTGCCTAGCATTCATGAAGACCCAGATTCGATTCCTCAGTACCACATACATAGAGAAAAGCTGGAAGTGGTGCGATGGTAGAGTGCTTACCTAGCATGCACGAAGACCCAGGTTCAATTCCTCGGTACCACATATATAGAGAAAAGCTGGAAGTGGTGCTGAAGCTCAAGTAGTAGAGCTCTAGCCTTGAGAAAAGTCCAACGACAGTGCTCAGGCCCAGGACTGGCAAAAAAAAATACCCAAAAACAAAAAAACCAAGATTTTAAGTGAGCATCTTCTCACAAATTCAGCTAGGAAACTCCAACGTTTATATATATGTAAACATATGCATATATATAATACTATGTATAGTATATATATATATATACTATATACAATATGTACTATACATGTAGACATAAGTATATGTATACATATATACATAGTATATATGCTATATATGTATATATACAATATAGGATATATATATCATTAATTACTATTAATGAAAAGATTACAGCTAGCTGTGGGAAAAAATAGGATGTTAGAAAACACATTTTTTAAGGAATTTTTGAGGCATAAAAAAGACATATTTCCTCCATTTTGATAGGAAACATTGTCCAAGGAGAGTCCTTTTTTTCTAGGATAAAGGCTTGAATATGTTTTTAGACCGAAGAGAAAGAGCCAGTTGAATAGAAATAATACTGTTTTAAGAAATAGAAAGTTTTTTATTTGGAGAATAATATGACAAATTCAATAAATCAATATTAGAAGGTAACATGTGGATTGAAACATCTCAGGATGAATCTCATTTATGAAACCACCTACAATTCGTTGGAAAGTGAGTGTTTCTTTCTTGGGTATTTTCAACTTACATTTCTTCACTGCTTCTGTAATGTGAATTTGTAGACAATGTAGCTAAAGACTATCAGCAGGTGTACCTCCTTTCCAACAGCTTTTCTAGTGTTGAGGGGGATAGAGACAGACAGACAGACAGACAGACAGACAGACAGACAAAGATAGTCAAGTCTCCTCATGTACCCTGAGGGGATTTCAGGCTGCAGTAGAGGGTACTGGAGAAAACAAACTGCCTTGTGTCCATAAAATTCGCAGCAGTCAACAACCCTCTTCCAAAATGGGCAGAGAGAGTGGCCCCATAGTGGTTATGGAACTGGGAAGACAGAGCAGGGGTATGCTCATTTGAGCCTGGATCAAAAACTAGTTTATTCCCAGCCCTGAACTTCAAGGAAGTGTGATGAGACACTTTTGACTGCTATCCATGGCCTTTGCCAAACCTACTAATCATTCAGAAAAATGTCACAGCTGTCTTTGGACAGAGTTCACCCTGCAAGCAAAGGGAAGAAAACCATTGGCTCTATTCCTTACATCTTTCCTGTCCTAGAACTTCTTATTCTAAAGGGAGCCAGAGCCTTTAGGTCAGCAAGGGAGGTAGAGGCTGGGAGAAAGTGCCTTGCCTGGAGGCAGAGCCCAGCTGACATCCATGAAAGCTGCTCTAAGGAATCCTCCCCTTGGCCATCCACTGTCACCAGAGGCACCTCTAATGGGTCCATACACTGGGAGTTGCAGATGACTGATAATGGTTTATTATGATATCCCTTTAGGCTATTTACATTTGAGGCTGAAAATTCACAAAAGTTTTGCCTCTGAAGCTAAGAATTTTAAGTACCTTGGAATGCTGTGAGAGAGATGTGTGAAGACTTAGAACTCTTCCTAACACTTCACCAATTATATCATGTAAACAACAGCCTACCCTCCGCTCTGACAATTCTTGGCAGGCTACAAAGCTGAGAGTACTAAGAATAATAACCATGTGACCAAAGTCTCAATCCTAAACTCTGCCTTTGAAAGAAAAGTCTTCACAAACTTAAAAAGCAAGATAAAATTGCCTCTTTCCTTTAGATACCTTTTATCATAGATAGTAATTGTCAGTGATAAACAAAGCTAGTCTTGTACTGACTTGTTTTCAAATCCACTGGATTTATAGACATGGCTTCACAGCAATGGAGACCGTCAGGCCACCTGCAGGAAATAAAGAATTTTCATTGATGAGAAATTAGCCTTAAAACAGCCAAATGAATGAACATGTGTTAGTCAGGTAGACTTGTTCATAGAAAACACCATAGTAACTAAGGTGGGGAAATAGAAGGGAAAAGATAACAGGAAATTACTAAAAATATACAACATGAACATAGGAGAAACAGCCATATAGCCTTGTATAAGTAAGAGGCCATACACTGGGGTAGAGGATATCATAATGAAGTTTCAAGGAAATATTTTCCTCCTATCTCCATCTGTCATTGCTGGGTAATAATATTCTATGGGCTTCATTTTGCAGACTGCCTGAAGATAATTTCTGACAGCACTTACATAGCCTTTATAGTTCAGGACTTGAAATGAGTAAATAACCATCTCTCCCAAACCATCCACACAGGTCCTTAGAAGTCACACTGGCTCTGCTTGGATAATACACTCATCCTTGAACTAATATTTTAGAGAAAGTGTAATCTACTTGTTGGCTAGCCTGAGGATCACCTCTAGTGCCAATGGTGAGGCCATGTGAGTGACAGCTCTAATGGTTCTATAAAGAGCTTACCCTCAAACCAAAGGAAACAGAACATGCATGCATGCATACATACATAAATAGAACAAAATAGGAAAGTTTCAAGGGTACAAGAGCTCTTTAGCTCAAGACTACTGCCCTACCCTTGAGCCAAGCCCCACTTCCCATTTTCTAGAGGTTATTTGGAGATAAGAGTCTCAGGTCCTTTTGTTCCCCGGGACTGGCTTTGAACCTTGATCTTCAGATCTCAGCCTCCTGAGTAGCTAGGATTACAGGCGTGAGCCACCGCACCCAGCCTAAAGTATTATTTTTAAGCTGTAGAACAATGGTGCTGGAAAAATCACTTCTTTTTCAAAAGCTTCCTCTTCTTTTTCACATGAAAATCATGGATCTATATAAACATCACAGCCTTGCGATCACAGCCATCACATCACTACCTTGCAAACAAAAACTGCTCGAAGAATAATTATTACCATGTTCCTACATGGAAAAGAGAGAGGAAATATCAGTATCTCAAGTCAAAGTCTGCTAAGGTGAAACCAAGCTTTCTGTACCTTGGAAACTGTGATGGCAGATTTCACAACTGGCATCTCTGCCAGGAGGGTGTCTCCATTTTCATCCTGTGGGTCCTTCTCCACTCCTCCCTCTGACCACCCATGCCCAGGATATTTGTATGAAAAAGGTAGTACTATAGATAAGCCAGGGCCTTCCGCCCTTCTTCATTCCCTTCCCCTTCTTCCTTCAACCACTTGGGCAGCTACACTTCCAAATTATGCTCAACTAGCATCCCTTCTGTGTCCTATCAGCGAAAGAACTTTTCCTACCTTGTTTCATTTTTGTTGTGTGTTATCTTTCCCCCATTTTCTTTGATTCTCTCTCATTGGCAAGATAATGATGCTTGATTTATTCAAGTTTGTTTCATGGGAGTTTTTGCTTGTCTAATGTGTAATAGGCACATGATAAACTTTGAATGAATGGAGAACTTGAACATCATTTGTACAACAGTGATTCTCTTGCTTAAGAGACAAGTAATGTTTCTGCAAAACACATGAACTATGGATGTTGAATTTAGACAGCTAAATACACAACTACATACTGAAGCCTCAGATCTTATTATGGAAAAGCAGTGATATCCTCAAATGTTTAGGAAGGCAGGACAATTCATAATTTTAAATAAATTTTAGAGCCCAACAACCCAGATCCTATTACTAACTGTTCTGATTGTTACTAGTACCTAAGGAATGACCCCACACACACGGTGATGTAAAACAGACCCCACGGGATGTGTGTTTGAATCTCTCATGCAACTTAGCTACACATGGGATTGTCGGCTCTGCCCTGCTGGGCATGCCATTGGTTCAATCCCGTGCCTGATAGATGCCAGGTAGCTGACCCGTGGCCTCGGTGTGCCCTGCTTAGCATGGTCTCAAGAGGTCAGCTTTCTGCTCATTAGTGTCTAGTAGGAAAAATACAAGTGAGCTGGTAGAAACGCCATGTTCTTTTCTAATCTAACTTCAATAGTCACATAGTGTAGGCAAGGAAAGAGAAATGGTCTGGTGGCCGGAAGGCTATTCACCAGGAGAGTGAATAAAGATGAATTTCTGCATGCATGAAAGTGGACAAGGAGACCTACTGGCACTATTTGAGGAAGGAGGTAAGGGAAATTGACAGAGGGGTTGAGACCAGTGGGGACGTGTTATACACATGTAAATATCACAATGAATACTACCCTTATATTACTAATGTATACTAATAAACATGGACAGAATCTGGAAAATGAATAGGAAAGTGACACAGTCATACCCTTTAGCTTCTGTGATTTACAAGTGAGTCACCAAGGCCAGGTGAGTTTCCAGGGAAAGGAAAATGTTTTCAGTTCAGCACCCAACCTCTGTTACTAAGTATGTGAATAGCCCAAGGGAAGTTATTCATTTGAATTTTTCTATCCAGGAAATGTGATCATTGAAGGATTAGATAAGATGATATATGTGCCCCACTCACAATCAGGTTTCAGATTCTCCTTTATTGCTGAGAGAAAATATGTAGTGGACATGCTTAGAATAAGGGGAATGGCATGCATAAGCTATATATACATCTAGAATGGTTCTGAAAAGGGGCATTATTCTCTTTCACTTTTCTGTAAGAATTCCTTGTGGTACACCAGTCCTCCATTACAGCTGATTATTGTAAACATTTGATTCTAGGCCTGGAGGCATGGCAGAGTACCTCACAAGAAAGTGTGAGGCTTGAGTTCAATCCCAAGATCACCAAATAACCCCCACCCCCCAAAATTACAATCTAACAATATTTTAGGTACAGATATGACCAAATTCATGTGATTTTTAACAGAAAAGTAGCCTCTATATATGTGTATGTATAACTAACTATAGTCATGTACATCACTGTTTGTCAGAAGAATAAAAGAAAAAAGCCTGCCAGAAAAAAGCACCTATTAGTTATTGAATAATGTGCCTTTCTGGTTCTCTAAAAATATGTACCAGAAGAGAGACTGATGGATGATCTACATTTAACATGAAAGCAAGAACTCAAAAGGAAAAAAGATGTCCAGAGCATGTGCTAAAGTATCACACCACTTCAATAGCCAGAAATACAATTAGCGAAGAATAGAAAACTAACTAATATTGATGGGAACAATCATCCTTATAATCTTTAACAAATTCCCTGTGGACAAAGGGAAAAGAGAGAGAGAAACACAGAAGGAAAAATAAATGACAAAGGACCCTAATACTTCTCCACAATTTCCCTAGATGCGAATGGGCTGAGCAATCCAATCAAACGACACAGAACAGCAGATTGGCTTAAGAAACACGACCCATCAATATGCTGTCTCCAAGAGACCCACCTCACTGCCAAAGACAGAAACAAAGACAGAAAGGATAGAAAATCATTTTCCACTCCAACGCACAGTGCCAAAAAAGAAGGAGTAGCAATCTTAATCTCTGACAATAGTAACTTCTCAGTAAAATTGGTACATAAAGATTAAAATGGCCACTACTTATTAGTAAAGGGGTCAATTTACAACCAGAATATTACAGTTATAAACATTTACTCCTCCAACATGGGAGCACCTAAGTAAGTCAAGCAAATTCTCTTAGAGTTACAGGATAAAATAGACTCACAGTCATAGTGGGAAACTTCAATATGCCACTCTCACCAAAAGACAGATCAACTCAGCAAAAGATAAGCAAAGACACCTCTGTGTTAAATGACACCATAGCCCAGCTGGGCTTAACAGACATACACAGTCTTTCACCCAATGGCAAAACACTGTACATTTTTCTCAGCAGTCCACGGAACATACTCCAAAATAGATCATTTAATAGTCCACACTAAGAACTTAAGCAGATACAAGAGAACTGATTTATCCCCTGCATTCTATCTGATCACAGTGGAATCAGACTAGTTCTAAACAACATAGTAAAGGGTAAAAAATATTGAAACACTTGGAAGCTGAACAATACACTTCTGAATAAATCCTGGGTTACAGAACAAACCAAAGAAGAAATTCAAAACTTTCTTGAATGTAATGATAATCAAGGTACATCACAATGAAACTTATGGGACACAGCAAAAGCAGTCTTAAGGGGCAAATTTATCACACTAGAAGCCCACATTAAAAAGACAGAAGAAGGGCCGGGAGTTTGGCCTAGTGGTAGAGTGCTTGCCTAGCATGCACAAAGACCCGCGTTCGATTCCTCGGTACCACATACATAGAAAAAAGCTGGAAGTGGTGCTGAGGCTCAAGTGGTAGAGTGCTTGAGAAAGTACAAGGACAGTGCTCAGGCCCTGAGCTCAAGCCCAGGACTGGCAAAAAAAAAAAAGACAGAAGAAACTCATGTATTGCTGGTATCTTCTGTATCTGTGGACTCCCAGGGTTTTCATATGAATTATTTCTATTAGAATTTTAAATTTCCTTTCAATTAGGCTTTTGGAAAACCAGAAGTATAAATGTTGTTGGTAGAAACTTTTACTCTCCCGATTTTCACAAAAATTAAACAGATATGCCTGAGACACAAATGTCCAATGAATCTCAGCCATATTATAATTTTAATTAGATTGCTAAACTTTAGTTCACATTATTTCATTTCAAAATTATCAAAACTACATATTAAATGTTAAGAAATCTTTTATGCTTAAAATACTTAAGTTAATATTGTTATACTAGCATATACTTACCAAATATAGAAGGCTAATAATTCTTTCAGATCTTGGAACAATAATGGTCATTGTCAAACTATCATGGAATTTTTTGGGGGGTGTCATGGGGCTTGCACTCTGGCTTGGGAGCTGTCCTTGAGCCCTTCAGCTCAAGGCTACCTCCCTACCCCTTGAGCCACAGCCCCACTTCCTGTTTTCTGGAGATTGATTGGAGATAAGAGTCTCACCGCTTTGTATTGCCTGGGTTGGCTTTGAACCTTGATCCTCAGATCTCAGCTTCCTGAGTAGATAGGATTACAGCCATGAGCCACCATGCCTGGCCATCATGGAAAATTTTAAAGGCAAAAAACTCTAAGTGTATTTGGATATTGCTTTCTTTTTTTTGGTCATGTATTTGTGTATTCTTTCATTGTGGAGGCGCAGCAGCGGTGGCGGCGACTCCTCCTCCTCCTCCTCCTCCTCCTCCTCCTCCTCCTCTTCTTATTCTTATTCTTATTCTTATTCTTATTCTTATTCTGTCATAGGGCTTGAACTCAGGGCCTGGGCACTGTTCCTTAGCACTTTCACTCAAGGCTAGTGCTTTACCACTTGGAGCCACAGCACCACTTCTGGCTTTTGAGTGGTTAATTGGAAATAAGAGTGTCATGGGGACTTTTCTGCCTGGGCTGGCTTTGAACCTAGATGCTCCTGAACCTAAATTCTCCTGACTAGTTAGGATTACAGGTGTGAGCCACTTGCACCCCACTTTGAATATTGCTTTTGAAGCAAGCAAGATCAAAATGATTTTAGAGATGAGTAAGGTAAAATATTTCCTTCATCTTTTCAAAGTTTTCCTTATGAAAATAAAGAACTTGTCATCTATGGTACCAAAGGAAAGCCTATGAGCTTAATTATAAGTTCCTAGGGGGAATCCCATGTTAATGAAATCACGTTGGGAGAGGGGAGTGTACAGGTGTGTATGCATGCATGTACTCACAGGTATGTGTTTAGGGAGTCATAGTCTCCTTTGGGGGCTCCTTTTATTTTCTGAATCCAGCTCTTGGCAAGCACATCTCCTCTGAGCAGACCCATCATGGATAGCCAGGTCTGGAAGAGGAATATAATGTAGAGTAGTAGTGAACATACAATTGTGGGCTAGAGCGCTGATGAAGATGCCCAGAGAAGAACAGGAAGATTTCCCAGGGCAGTGATCATGTCCAGCTATCTGGCAAGTGGCGAGAACCAACAGAAAGTGGTTAATAGTTGCCAGGTGCTGGCCTGGCCCATGGCCCCTTTTAAGCCCTGCCTCTGGGCAGAAGGCAAAGGGGTGCGCTATATCCCAGGAGTGAGCCAGTAAGTGGACGAACATAAAACACTTCAGACGTTATTTTAGCTAGCCAGTTAAGTGTCTGTGGTCCTGCCACTGGCCTGTACACTTCAAAAACCACTGAGGATGTTATATGTGCTTTATCAGATGATTTTACTGTGCCTTATGTATTACTTTCAGCTCTGGACAGATTTAATGGGGTGAAAACTGCACCAAGTGCCACTTAGGGGAGGGAGAAGAAACCAGCCACGTTAGCCCAGCAGACAGGGATGGTGTTTCCTCTAGAAAGGGTGAGGAAAAGGCAGCTCACCCCAAAGCTCCTGGTCTTCATCTGAGCCAGGCACAAAGTACAGGGCAAGGTATCAAGATAGGGTTGGTTTTAATAGAGATGTTGTCAGGCGTCTCCCTCCCCCAACCTCTCTCTCTCTCCCTCTCTTTCTCTCTCTCTCTCTCTCTCACACACACACACACACACACACGTCCTCACTCACCACACCCTCTGAATACATCCTTCTACAGGAACAAGTGCTATTCAGGGGATTTAGCAGGGCCTGTAGCCAGGTTTCCATGGCCCATGCCTAACCCTGCTCGGTCAGGACATAAGGCTGGCCTGGGGCCTTTAGGCTTCTGTGGACTTCTCCACGCCTTCTATCTCTCATTCTTTCACTCCCCTCCCCCAGTTATAAAAACTAAACAAGCTTGCATATGTGATTATAATCGAGCTAAAGTTCTAACCTTGAGCATCACCCAAATACACAGATGCATTTTCTACTAAAATTCCTAAGGCTTTTTTTTTTGCCAACTTTCCTTTCTTTCAAGGGTTCTTCTTCCCATGGAGTAGTTTTAGGTTTTAGACAGGACTTGAGGCTGGAAGGATTTCTTCTGAGTCTCCAAACATGACATAACCCTATCCACTCTCATCTCACTAAGAAATACAATGAGAACATGAGACACTAGCTTTTTGTCCCTACAAATCTCCTTCTAAAACAAGGGCACCAAAGTTAGCCATGGAACTCCAAGCTCCTGCTAACACTCAGTTTTCTTCAGACAATCCCTTCTTTCTCTGAAAACCCTGTACCAGGGATGATGACTTAGTCCCAGCAACGATAACATTCTCCTTGTGGATAAGCAAATGAGAATTACTGCTTGTCCTTGCTTCTGCATGCATATTTCTCTCTACCCTTTGTGTATCAACCCACGTTTATAGAGAATTAATTAAGGGCCAAGCACTATGCTTGATGCTGTGGATGCAAAGAGATAAATGAGAAAAGAGAAATCTGTGTAGAGCTGGTCATATGAAATAATATCAAAATGAATTTCAGGAGATGGAAACAGGAGGATTTTTTCTTGGTTGCTGTTTTTCTTTTCTTTTTGTCTTGTTTGTTCATCTGTCTGTCTTTGGGAGGGACAAAGGTGAACAAATGCAGCAGTGGAACTTACTAGACACGATGTTGAAAATCAGCTACAAAACTTGTGGGTGGAGATGGGAGGGGAAAACTGGGAGACAGGGAGGAAGGGGGGACACTGTCCAAAAAAAATGTACTCATTATTCATTACCTGACTAATGTAACTATAACTCTGCTGTACATCACGTTTATAATAAAATAAATAATTTTTAAAAGAATGACATGATATGTGCTGGTGGCTCAGGCTTGTCATCTTAGCTACTCAAGAGGCTGAGATCTGAGGATCATGGTTCAAAACCAGTCCAAGCAGGAAAGTCCGTGAGACTCTTATCTCTAGTGAACCAGCAGAAAATTAAAGTGGCGCTGTGGCTTCAAGTGGTAGAGCATTAGCCTAGAGCAAAAAAGCACAGGGACCGTAACCAGGCCCTGAGTTCCAGCCCTAAAGAATGGAGGAATTCAGAAGAGGGTGTCAGGAGGTTGCTGTGACAGAATCAACCAACTTTGTCTTGTAGGCCTTTGGGGTGCAGACAGGCAGTAGCAGCATGGAGGATCAAAGATGGGGGATCAGGTGGGAGGGAAAGTGCTCAGATGAGGAGTTGAGGTTTGGGATAGAGGGATTCATTTCACACTCTACCAATCTTCACTTTTTCTTCCTCAAAATTTCAGTCTCACAAAGTATTTCCCAGGTATTCTTTAAAAAAAAAAAATCCTTGTTGGGTGCTAGTGCCTCACACTGGAAAACCTAGCCACTCAGGAGGCTGAAATCTGAGGATCAAGCGTTAGAGCCACCTCCTCCCCCGACCCCCACCGAAAATCCCATGGGACTCTTACCTGCAATTGATCAGCAAAAGGCTGAAAGTGGAGGTGTGGTTCAAGTGGTAGAGCACCAGCCTTGAGTGATAAAAGGTCAGGAATATTGCACAGGCCCTAAGTTCAAGTCCCAGTACCAGTTTAATAAAAGAGAAAACAGTGTTCATTTAAAAATTCAACTACGATTACTTTCATTTTTAATTAGTGGAGATATCACTGTTTCATTACCCTTCGTCATCTGGATGTTAGGTGGTAGTTGAACAGATTGTGGACACTTTAGTAACTCTCTGCACTATGTTTATTCACCACAGCATCTATTTTCCAAGGGCAAACAGAGTGATAATTGATCGTAAAAAGTCAATTTATTTTTCCAGTGCTGGTGCCTCCTAGTCTCTCTTAGAGCCCTCATAAATTCATCCACACCATCTATCCTTGAGCCTCTTGCACAACCCTCTGCCAGCTCTCCATGTCATAAAATTCAGCATTCACATCTCATTTCCCTGCAAAATTATGAGATGTGTTGAATGAATTCACATTAATAATATTTTAACTAACAACGCTTTGAAGAGTCGACAGAGCATTTACCAAGGGAACTAAATTATTTCAACTACTTATGTCAAAATAAATGAACCAAAGTAGTTGTAAAGTACTAGCCGAAGGTTTTATTGGGAGTTATAAACACAATTCACTAATCCCCCCCAAATTCAACAATCCTTATTAAGTTCTTTCTTCATTAGTGAGAAGGGGAAACATTGTTCTGCCATGGGTTTTTCCTTAACTTGCACGAATAAAAGAGGCCGTTGCTTTGTTAAAGTAATTCAAATGAATGAGACTCTTTTCTAATATAACAAATGTCTTTGGAATATCTTGGAGTTATTGAAAATGATAAGTTGAATTTATTAAGGTGATGAGTCAGAGAAAAATGTTACTTTTGGTCACCTAAAAAACATTTAGACATTCATCTTTTCCTAATTTTTTTGGCTTAGCAATGTCTGTTTTTCCTTGTTTGTTCTCTTTTTAATTCTCTTGTCTTCATAGGTTCTCTTTGGTTCCAAGGTATTCCCAGCCGCTGAGTGTCGCAAATTCTGTCTGAATAGCAGGGTGACCTTTACAGAGAGCAGCCAATGTTTGTGAGCTAAAATACAAAAGGGAGGAAAAGAAAGCGTATTGACTAAATGTGTAGTAGAAGCAGAAAGCTTGTTAAATCAGTCCTCTTCTACCCCTCCACCAAGTCCTCCCTCCTCCCTGATCTTAGTAATGGATGGGTGGGACTACAGGACTGCTATCTAGTCAAGCTGTCCTTGTTCTTTACAATTCTCCCTGGGTGTCAGCAAGTGGAAAACAGCCCACTGCTCCAGGGACAGGGAGAAAGCAGCCCACGTTCCTTAGGAAGGCAGGTGACCTGGGCTAGCCCTACCACCCCCAGTCACAGACCGTATTTCATCTGGGAATCACAGATGTCTTCAGTTGTTAACAGCTTCCTAGGTTTCTCTTCTCCTCCTCCTCCTCCTCCTCCCCCTCCTCCTCCTCCTCCTCCTCTCCTTCTGCCTCTTCTCCTTCCCTTCCCCCCTCCTCTTCCTCGTCCTCTTTCTTCTTTCTTTTGTCAGTTGTGGGGCTTGAACTCAGGAACTGAGCATTGTCCCTGAGCTTTTGTGCTCAGGCTAGCACTCTACCACTTTGAGCCACAGTGCTACTTATGGTTTTCTGGTGGCTCATTGGAGATAAAAGTCTCACAGACTTTCCTGCCCGGGGCTGGCTTTGAACTGTGATCCTCAAGCTCTCAGCCTCCTGAGCAGCTAGGATTATGAGCATGAGCCACTGGTGCCCAAGGCTTGAAACACTTCAACTTACCATTCTCCAAATTCATTTGCATTTCTTACCTATCCCTTCCTCTCCTCCATTCCTGATTCTTAAAATAAAATTATAGACGCTGAAGTTATCATCAATCTTCAGGCTTTTTTAATCTGAACTTTACATGTTCCTTTTAAATATTCTCTGCCTTTCTTCCTTTTCTTCTCAACCTTGCAATTTTGATTTTTTTTTGATGACCTACCAAAGATTTTTATGTTTGGCTTGAAAGAAATATTATGAGCTAAACTCTCTTCTGGTAAAAGAGTTATAGAACTATTTGCATATGTAATCTCTTCCTGTGCCTTCCGTTACCATGGGCCTTTTCATCTCTAAGCCTCATGATGTAACAAAAGAATAAATCGTGGTACTGCTGATAGAACATTAAGCTGGCAATCTTTTGAAACACTGGCTGTGGTTTTAATGGAAACCAAAGAAAATTCAAAACTATACGCTTTTTTTGTAAACGTATTCTTTTTCTTATCTTCTGTCTCCTATATTATCAGTTTTCTTGACTTCCTATTCAGTTTCCTGTTGGGCTGATAAGAAACTTAAAGCAGTTTTTGAGCAGTTTTCAAAGTTCATTCTGAACTTTTGGGTAGAGGAATTAGATATTGACAAATTGGTTATAGAGTGTATAGATTTTAATAATTAAAGGTTTAGTTAAATTAATAAACTATCAATTAAAAAAAAACTAAATGGATTTCCTTACTTAATATTTTGCTTTCTTACTGAGTATTTCTTTGGGAAGATGCAGAAAGAGGGGCATAAAGGCACTTCTCTAGTGCCACCTCGTGACCACTACTGTGTAAAACCATCAGCTAGAATCGCTCAAATCCAGCGATCAGGCTTGGCTTTGAGGTCTTCAAGGGGAATTTTGGTCTGATTCTTCCCCTCTCTATGAGGCCAAACCATCTCCGAGGAGCGAGGGCACTAAGTGAGACAAAAGAGAAGTGAAAACTCCATATCTTGAGGAATTTCTTCCTGGGTTTTGGAACATTGGACTGCTTGTCTGTCACAAAATGAAGTGCACTCTGCTTAGATGAGGGCAAAGTTAATAATCTTAGCAAATAAAAAAATCGCGCTCACTTAAGCTGTAACGCTGCTCTCCTCTTTAAGTTCTTCCGCCTTAAATCTATTATTCTTAAATTTTCCATATATGAATGTGACAAAAAAAACCCAAAGTTCTCTTCAATTATATTTACTAGCTAGATACACACCTACAATGACAATAACAAAATCTTCAATTTATTTATTTATTTACCTATTTATTTATGTGTCTCCTTAATTAGTTGTACAAAAGGGTTTCAATTCAAAAGTTGGTTTGGGGGGGCTGGGAGTTTGGCCTAATGGTTCAGTGCTTGCCTAGCATGCACAGAGAGGCCTGGGTTCGATTCCTAGGCACCACATACATAGAAAAAACTCGAAGTGGTGCTGTGGTTCAAATGGTAGAGCTATGCCTTGAGAAAGTCCCAGGACAGTGTTCAGGGCCTGAGTTCAAGCCTCAGAATTGGCAAAAAAAAAAAAAAGTTGGTTTGGCAGGGTGCCAGTAGCCCATTCCTGAAACCCTAGCTACCCAGGAGGCTGAGGTCTGAGGAACACAGTTCAAAGCCAGGCCAGGCAGGAATGTCTGTAAGACTTATCTCCAATTAAGTACCAGAAAACTGGAAGTGCCGCTGTGGTTCAATGTGATAGAGTGGTAGCCTTGAGCAAAAAGAGTTTTGGGACAGAGTTCAGGCCCCAGTTCAAGACCTACAACAAAAGTTGGTTCATTGGGCTGGGAGTTTGGCCTAGTGGTAGAGTGCTTGCCTAGCATGCACTAAAACCCGAGTTCAATTCCTTGGGTCCACATATATAGAAAAAAGAAAAAGCTGCAAGTGGTGCTGTGGCACAATGGGTAGAGTTCTAGCCTTGAGAAATCCCAAGAATAGTGCTCAGGCCCTGAGTTCATGCACCAGGACTGGCACCAAAAAAAAAAAAGTTGGTTCACAAATAGCAAAGTTCAAATTAGTAAGCAACTTTCCCAATATATGTATGAAAAGAACACACAAAGAAAAAAATAATATACAGATCAGAAAGTGTTTATTTCAATGATTTGTATTTTATAAGTTCCTCCTGCCCTTACAGAAGCTGGTTTCTAGTTTGTCCTTGAGGCTGGGTTTGCTTTGACTGTGAGACATTTTCCAGGCTCAAGTCTCTCTCCTGATCTGACTGGACTTGCCAGCTATTCTGTCTCACTTCTTTCCCATCACACCCTCATCCTGTCCCATCTGTGTCCCATGTGCCTGTGTCTGCAGCAGGCCTCCAAGGCTGCTCTCAATCTGCTGGCTTCAGAGACCTCAAGCTTTTCACCTCTCTCATTCTGCCATGATCTTGTGGCTAAACTAGCAGGCATGAAAGTCAACTGGAAAATAAAACATGCTATCTCAGGCATCGTATGATGTTTGCAGAAATGTTATACTATGTAATTTAATATATAATATATAATGGGCTGTAATATATGTTGTAGCATTATATATAATATGTTGTAATATATATTGTAGCTACACAAACACACACACACACACACACACACACACACGGACAGAGACTCACCGAGTCAAACTTCTAATTTGTCAGTACATTCCCATGAAGGAAATTTCTCCCTCAATAAATTTCTTCTTCCTTTTGAGGTGGAGGTTGGGTGCTTGAAGAATAGGGAAAAAATTTTTGTTGGTTTTTTTTTTTCTTTGTCTTTTCATTGTTGAGATGCAAAAATGAACGTGCTTTTTTCTGATGGCAGAGTTTAGAACAAATTGCCACTCGACTGCATAAGAGTAAGTGAATGGACTGTGTGTCTCCTGGAGCAATTTCAGTGAGAAAAGACTTAATCTCTACCCTCGCAATCTCAGTGGAATGACCTCAGAGTTCTCCTGTCAGAAACACCCTGGTGATTCCTTGATCTGCATGGTTCTCCCACCAGGGCCCTTACTTTCAGGTTTAAAGCCTCCGGTTCTTGAATGGCATTAGCCCTGATTTCACAATTGGTAGTTAGAATTGACATGTAGTGAGGGCTAAGTGGTTATTGGGATCCTCGATGGTTAAAGATTTTTAAATTAAATACCAGTTCAGAGCTCGGTGGTATTGAAAGAGCCAATCTTGCACAGCAGGAATTTCTGTGGAAGAATGCCAAGCAAGGCTCACTTGATATCTCACTTCCAACCTTCTCTCGTTGGTGCCAATTCATCATGGATCAGAAACTGAATGAGATTAAGAAGCCTCTTTCTAGAATGTGATCATTTGATTTTTTTCTATAATTGTACAAAGGCAATTTAATTATTTTATAGTTCCATAACAAGAACCTGATATAATACAAGGTCACGATGGATATACCATCTTGGAACCAGAAGTATGGCAAGAAAACAAGAGCCAAATAAAACCTAATCAAGTCATCTAGGAAGATTTAATTAAAGTAGTGAATAATCTGTGCTGGCATACATCACTTTCTCCTTTCTGAGTGGGCATTCACTCACAGATTTCCTGGATATAAAGGTTGTGTTCTTTTTTTTAAGTATTTCTTCTATGTAATTCTGATTTCTCTTTAGTTCGTGAGCTTTCTAGTAACCTGTAAGGCACCATTTTGTGCTGCTTATAAAAGTAAAATAATGAAACAGAATGCTGCTGTCCCCACCCTTGGCTCCCCTCCCCCACCTCTGGCCAGGTTTGATCCTAGCTATACAGAAGTCTGAGATCTGAGGAGCACTTGACACCAGTGCTCTACCACGTCATTACACCTCCACTCCTGGATGTTTTACTGGTTAATTAAAGATAAGAGCAAATCCCTGAGATTTTTCTGGTGGAGTTGGCTTTGAACTATGATGCTCAGATCTCAGCCTCCTGAGCAGCTGGGACTACAGGCGTGATCCACCAGTGCCTGGCCTTTTTTCTTCTTTTAAACTGAAATAGAGTTGGGACTGTGCTGAGCTGGCAGCCCAGTCTCTGAAGTCCTTCGTGGTCGTCCTTTTTTTCTTTGGGCATTACTGAGAATTGAACTCAGGGCCCTTTTGATTGCTGGGCAGATGCTCTTCCACTTAAGATGTTCCTTCAGACTCTTTATATTGGATATTTTAAAGAGAAGATCTGGGGTTTAAGCCCTGCCTGGCCTGGGCTGCTCTTCTCTGAGGGGTTGAGGATGAAGGTATACACAACTGTGCCCAGCTGTTGGTTAAGATGAAGTCTCTCAAACTTTTTATCTTTGTGCTAGGCTGGCCTTGAACCATGGTCCCCCAGTTTCTGCCTCCTAAGTAGCTCAAATTACAGCCCTGAGCCATTGCCTTCATGACAGTCATTCTTAGAATGAGATGGCTTCAGTAGTATTTTCTCTGGTGAAATTAGGTTCGAAGATGCTCACTGAAAAGCATGAATAAAACTATTTAAACCTGATTTTAATAATGGCTCTTAGCTTTTGAAACATCTGATCATGTCCACTTATTATTTATGGGTTGGTATTACATTGAAATCTTAGCGTCATGGGGTATGTGAACAGATTGAAGAAATTTAAAATATTGCCTTCAGAGCTAGAAACAATTACATTGAGATTCAGAAACAGTAGGAGTCCTTGCAGGAAAAAAAAAGCAACTTAGTCCCAATTATTTCTGCCATAAATGGGGTGTAGAATTCCAGATTAAATTACCAGTAGTGTTGATGCAATTACCTTTTTGATTCAATGCCTACATCTTTAATGATAAAATGACTCCAGGAAAAGTTGAGCCCTGGAAAAGTTTTACCTCATGAAGATTCCCCTGAAGGGAGAATGTGAGTCATACTGTACTTACATTGGCAAATAAAACCACAGGGCATGTCTGCTCCCTGCGGATTTTAATTTGCAGCAACAATAAACTCCAAGTAATGGGCCCTAGGTTAAATGGATGAACATCAAGTTCAAGCCAGAATTAGGAGCCAAGGTGCCTTGAAAAGAGGTGAAGCAAAAGTCACAGGCTAAATGTTCTGAGAAGCCTGATAGAAACACCTCCCCTCCTACATGGGCAGAGCCAGCCGTTACCCTGTGCCCCAGTGGTGTTCATACAAGTCTTGACATTTTAATTAGTTCTTTAACTTAGGCATTGCACTTCTAGCTGCAGGGGAAAAGGGAAAAGAATATAAGCAGTACAAAAAATTTCCATTGTCCAAAGTTGAATTTTGGACTGAAGAGGGGACAGTATTCAAACAGTGAAGCACTTGTCTACCTCGCTGAAGGACCTGCGTTCAACACAACATTGTCCAACACAGACAAAAACAAACCACTATGGATTACCAATTGGTGTCTTCCTTTTAGGTATGTTTTTATCTTCAAATACAGTTCATGACATTTTCTGCCATTTATTTATTCATGGATCGATTCTTTTCATTTTTCCCCCTTGTTTGACTTATTCGTTTACATTCCTTCACTGATTCTTAAACAATCACGTTTAGAAACCTATTATGTGCCAGCCACTGGTGGCTCATGCCTGTATTCCCGGCTGTTCAGGGGCCTGAAAGCTGAGTATCAAGGTTCAAAGGAAGTCCAAGAGACCCTTATGTGGAATTAACCCCCCAAAATCCAGATGTGTAGCTGTGGCTCTGTTGATAGAGTACCTCCCTTGAGTGACAGAGCTCAGGCTCTGAATTCAAGCCAAAGAACCAGCACCCACCAAAAAACAAAAACAAACCCTACATTGATTCCTAATGGTCATGCATTAGTATTGGATGAGCTGCTGCTTTGAATAGGGCTGTCCAGTGTACTTTAAGACATATATTGTGTTTAGGTGCCACCTACAAAAGTATGGCTCCATCCCTGAACAGCTTCACCTCCTTGCCCAACTTTCCTTTCTAGTGGTTTTGGGAGAACGGACTTCACATTTCTTCTACCACAGAAGACCTCTGCCCGAGAGCCGCTGCTGAAGGACACTAAGAAGATGAAGAAAAGCTACTGAGCCCCGGAGTTCATGAGGAAAAGACAGACGTTAATACAGTGATGTATGATGTGCTTCCTGCCAGACAAACACAGACTAGTGTCTCCCAGAAATGGTCAAGGTGGCTTCTCAGAGAAGGAAACACCTGAGTGTGTAATGCTGGAGTCAAGTCTTCAAGATAAGTAGGATTCAGCCAGATGAAGATTTCTAGCCTTTGAAGCGATCCAGAGCATACACCATTGTTCTGAAAATTGATCTGGAAGAGTCTGGAGCCCAAGCTTGTGGGTAGAGCTGGATTCAGGGGGTTATAACCTTAATACAGGAGTGGGGAGGTTTCAATCAAGAAGACATCAAAGCCAGGGCTAACACACCTGGCCTTTTGTCTTAAGAAGATAGAGGCTTAAGTTGGATGATACAATAGCATCTTCATTGTAGAAGATGCTGGTGGCAAGGACTCTGAGATATTAATTGAAAGTAGTAAGGCTGTATGCAGAAAAAACCATTAGAGGATAGGTATCAGAATCATCCACCAATGAAATGAAGAATATCCCAGTAGATTACGATGCATCTTTCAGTGGTTTTGATAAGGACTGCCCAAGATCTCCCATCAGAGACCATTAAGAATCCATTTTTAGTTGAACAAGTTTGTTTCATTGCTCATGGCAGAATGAGAGAATAGTCACTGTGAAGGAGTGAGGGGTGTTTTATCAAGAAGGTATTAGTCTGTTTATTAGATTTGAGCGTCTATTGGGTTGTTTGGGGGCTTTCTATCCACAAGCAGTGCTCTGAGGCGATATCTCAATAAATCTCATCTGCATTTGATTTTGAGGTAGGCTTTTTCTCCCCCCCCCCTTTTTTTTTCAGTCCTGGGGCTTGAAGTCAGCTTCTTTTGCTCAAGACTAGTACTCTACCACATGAGCCACAGCACCACTTTTGCCTTTTTCTGTTGATGTGATACTGAGGAATACCCAAGGGCTTTGTGCATGCTAGGCAAGCACTCTACCACTAAGCCACACTCCTGGCCTCAAGACAGGACTCTTCTGTGTAGCCCCATCTGGCCTTGAACTTAGAATCTTCCTGACTCAGCTTCCCTGGAGTTGGGATTACAGGTATGTACCACAACATCCAGCTTTGTTCACCTTGTAAACCATTACCTTTCTTAAATGAGTGAGCTTGGTCAGTTTGAGGCAACAATTATGCTCCTCTCTTAACAGGTCTTCTTTTCTTTTTTTTTTTTCCAAGTCCTGGGGCTTGAACTCAGGGCCTGGGCACTGTCCTCGGCCATTTATTTATTCATTTATTTACTCATTTGCCCAAGGCTAGTTCTCTGTTACTTGAGCCACAGCACCACTTCCAGCTTTTTCTGTGTATGGTGTACTGAGGAATCGCACCCAGGCCCTCACGCATGCTAAGTGAGCATGCTACCACTAGACCAAACTCCTGGCCTATCTTCTTTTTTAAAAAAATCATTTATTTTTATTGATTTCTGGAAACTTTTTAACATTATCTTTAAGCAGTTGTACAAAGGAGTTGCCAATCAACAAGCGATGTATAAATCCAGGGTGTCTTTTCACATTCTCACCCACTCCAACCATTCTACCCCTCCCCTCACTTTTCCTAACAAGTGATTTGTATATACAATGCACCTTGATGCCTTCAACATCTTCAGCCCCTCCCACCAACCTCTTCCTTTATTTTTCTCAATTCTGTGGTACACACATTATATTCTTGCCTGCATTCTACTCCTTTCCTCCCTTCATTCTTCTGTCCCTCTCCCCTCGGCCCCACCCTCTTTCAAGTACCCATTTCCAGGTACTTACTTCGTTGGGCTTTGACTTAGTCCTTCTAAAGAATTATACTATTTGTGCTCACCATAGAGTCTATTCTTAGATCTTCCTTTATCATATTGGTTCCTAGAGGGGTCCCCTTTCACACAGAGAGAAGATGGCAGCACATGAATGCCAAATCTGCCACTGTGCTCCAGTAATTATCATTTGCCACTGTTTTCAGTGAAACTTCATTCAGTCTCACAACCATCACTTGAAACAAGTTTCATATTGTATAATTTTATATGTAAACATTAACGATTCCTTCAAAAAACAACAACAACAAAAGAGCCTGCTGCTGGTGGCTCACGACTGTAATCTAGCTACTCAGGAGGCTGAGATTTGAGAATTGTAGTGTGAAGCTAGCCTGGGCAGGAACATACGTAAGACTTTTATCTCCAGTTGACTAGCAAAAAAACATGGAAGTGGAGTGTTGGCTCAAGTGGTAGAGTACTAGACTTGAGCACAAAAGCTCAGGGACAGTGCCCAGGCCCTGAGTTTAAGCCCTAGGATGGGCACAACCAATCAAAATATGTAGGTGTAGGTGTGGCTAAATTCTTTGTATTACTTACAGAAGTGTAAAGTGAAGGATTATGGGACAGATGGACCAAAAGCATTTACATAAGCTTGAAAGTAATGAGCTAGTAGTAAATAGTGTTCAGATTTCCCTTAGAATCTCATAATTAATTTTTTATATTTGATACGACTAAATCACAATCCAAAGGGCCTTACATTGGAACTGCCTTACATATTTATAAATTGATTTTATTAACACTGATTTTTTTATATCATATTTCAAATGTCATGTTTAACAAACAAGTATTCAAGAAGGGAATCTTTATATGCAATCACTGGCACATACATTTTAGAACATAATTAAAATTAAGCTGAGAGTTTGTATGTCATAGATATATATCAATCTATATAATATAGATTCATTATATTATATAGATCCATATAATCTATAGAATATATATCCCATCATAGATTTCTTTATTAAAGAATTTATTAACGTTGATTTTTACATCATAATTTAAATGACAAGTTTAACAAACAAGTGTTCAAGGAGGGAATCTCTATTTACAATCACTGGTACTTAGTATTTAGAACTTAATCCAAATTAGGCTAAGGGTTTGTATGTCATAGAAACATATTAATTTATGAAATAAAACATTATGTCTAGGTTTTTATGTCTATATAGTTATGTTTATATTTCTATTACCATGTCCATAGCTTTGGGTATGCAGTTATTGAGTCCTCGCTCTTATACTCTTTGGATTTAATAGCCACATATTAAGGATACCATGCACCTTTTGTTCCTTAGGTCTTGACTTGTCTCACTCAAGATGATTTGCTCTAGATTCATCCACTTCCCTGTGAATGCCATTATTTTATCTTGTCTGTTGGCTATGTAGAATTCCATTGTGTATATATACCACATTTTCTGTATCCATTCATCTGCAGTAGGGCATCTGGGTTGTTTCCATCGCCTGGCTATTGTGAATAGTGCAGAGATGAACATAGCTGAGTAGGTGTCCTTATAATATCTTGGGTCATGATGTTCAGGATAGATGCCCAGAAGTGGTATGGCGGGATTATAGGGAAGGTCTATTTTCAGTTCTTTAAGAAACCTCCACACTGCTTTCCAGAGTGGCTGAACTAGTCTGCTTTCCCACCAGCAGGGTAGTAGGGTTCCTTTTTCTCCACAACCCTGCCAGCAACTGTCATTGTCTGAGTTCAAAATCTTGGCCATTCTTGTTGGGGTAAGGTGGTATCTTAGGGTTGTTTTTATTTGCATTTCCTTTATGACCATAGATATTGAACATTTTCTCATATGCTTTTCTGCCATTTTAATCTCTTCTTCTGATAAGTCTCTCTTTAGTTCCCTTGCCCCCATCATAGATTTTTATGTTTTTATATTTATATCTCCAAGACCGTGTCAGTAACTTTGGATAACCCCAAATATTGAGTCATTGCTCTTGTACTGTTTGGATCTAATATCCACATATCAAGGAGACCATATACCTTTTGTTCCTTTGGTCTTGGCTTATCTCACTCAACATGATTTGCTCAAGTTTCATCCACTTCCCAGAGAATGCCATTATTTTATCTTGTCTGCTGGATATGTAGAATTCCAGTTTATATATGTACCACATTTTTTGTATCCATACATCTGCAGTAGGGCATCTGGGTTGTTTCCATCACTTGGCTATTGTGAATAGTGCAGAGATAAACATAGCTGAGCAGGTGTCCTTATCATATCCTGGGCTATGATGATCAGGGTAGATGTGCCTTACATATTTTAAAGCGATGGTATTCCAGTCTTTTAATTTGAGATTTTAAATGTATAAGAACTTGAAAGAATTTTATTATACACAGCTTTATAATTTCCCAATAATATACCACCACTATTGCAAATACGTTTTCCCCATTTATATATTTCCCCATTTATATGTTGCCCTTTATTCATCTTATCTTTCTAGACACAATTTCAACTTGTTCCTTACCATAGCTGTCTTAACCAGTTAGACATAAAAATTAACACTAAAGTTCTTATTGTTTGTTCTTCTCTTCTTTTTGAAAGAAAACATATCATGTCCCACTTGTATATTTACAAATTTCACTTATGTATTTATTGAGTCTTAACACATTCATTTACCTACATGCTCTATATTTTACATTTCCAGCACCTCAGAAACTTCCCTCAAACTTCTTTTCTGTCAGGTCTTGTCTCCAACAACTCCAAAAGAGCCACTCCCTTTGTTGTTCTTTTTGTACCAGTACTGGGATTTGAACTCAGGTCCTCAAACTCTTCTTGGCTATTTCATTCAAGACTGGAGTTCTACCACTTGAGCCACAGCTCCACTTATTGTTCTGCTAGTTCACTGAAGCTACAAGGCTCATCAGTTTGTCTTCCTGGAATGGCTTTGAACCAGACCCTTAAATCTCAGCCTCCAATTTAGCTAGAATGATGGGTGTGAGCCACAGATGCCTGGCTCCTTTTTGTTTTTTAATCTTAATGTCCATAGGATCTTCAGTAATAAGTACTTTTAATTCTGATATTGTTACCTGGCGCTTTTTTTTGTGGGCAGAGACAACTTTCTATAGGTCTCCAAATTTCTGCATACCTTCTTTGTGTGCCCTTACATGCACGCGCATGCTTGTGTGTGTGTGTGTGTGTGTGTGTGTGTGTGTGTGTGTGTATGCACGCGCATGCACTGGGGCTGGGCCTTGAATTTGTAACCTGGACATTGGATTTTCACTTTAGCCACTGACCTACTTTTTAAATCTATACTTGAGCCCTAATCTATTTTAGTTTTTTTGGTGGCGTATTGGAGATGGGAATCTCCCAGACTTTCCTGCATGGACTAGCTTCACACCATCAGTTCGTATCTCTGTTTCCTGAGTCATAGCATAATATTACAGACATGAGCCACTGCCACCCGAATGCATGTGTTTTGATTGGAGACATTAATGGCCATTTTAGAGGATTTTTTCTTTTCAAGATGGGTTGTATATTGAGTAGTGTTAGATTATTTTTTTTAATCACTGTAATAAAATACTTGACAACTTAGTAGGAGATGTTTATTTTGGTCATTTTCAGAGCTGGCTCTGAGAGACAGAAATGTCTCTGGGCAAGATAATGCCTCTGACTCCCCACCCCCTCTGCTATCTGCTTCTCCCACTGGGTGCTATCTGTAAATGTTTACCAAACCACCTGAAACAGTGCCACTAGCTCAGGGATCAAGTCTTCAATACATGAGCCATTCTGGGAGACACTTCATAGTCAAACCCTACCCCACAGCACTGGGGACACTTCACATCCAAACCATAACCTACAACACTGGGAAATCAAGACAGCAGCTCCCTCTAGAGCAGAAGTTTTTTCTTCAGGCATTCTGAAGATAACATTGGGGCTGGAGGAGTCAGTCCAGTTTGCATGCAATCTATTGCAAAAGCTTCTGTTTCCATTCATCTGGGGTTTCAAAACTGTGGCAACCTCCCACGACATTTTGGACATTTTGCATACCTGCTGGGGCCACCAGGTGTCATTCCCATGGGGCCCAAAGGAACCGAAGTGGGTGTGAAAGTCATTGCTGACCAGGAGGAAGGAGGCCTTCATCTCTGACCCAGGAATCTTATCTAGGATTAGCTCAGCATCTATAAGTACCAGGAACCTTCTAGCTTTGCAAGTAGGTTACTGTGCTCATTACTTTTAGTCAGTGTGAAAAAACAAGGAAACAAAACTTTCAGGAGGAGGAAGGATTTATTTTGGGCCATTTGTAGTTGGCTGGCTTCATTGCCATCTGCCTGGGGTAGGGCATTCATAGCTTCCATTTCATGTATAACGACTTGTTGAGCTTTTAGTATGCTGTGCATATTCTTTCTCCTTTATTTGCCTTCTGTTTATTTGCCTTTGTAGTTGTCACACAAGTCTCTAGACATCTGCTCAGGTTCAGTTTTTAAGCATCATTCCTCATTCTCACAAGGGAAACACTAGGCTTGCAGGCTATTTTAAAGAGTGAAATTAACAAAAGGTACAAAAAAGCAAATGTCCTGGTCTTTCACCTTGAGTGTACAGGATGAGACAAAGGAGAGACAGAGAGCACCACCTCATTTCCTGTCCACTGGCAAGGTGCTAGCAAGGTGTGGCTTGGACAATTATTTTGCTGTTCTACACAGGCTCCGGAAGCACTGTGGAAGTACTGAATTTGTAAGAGGTGTCTGAAACCTGTTTGGCTGGACCCATGAGGTCACAGAAAGCTTATCTTGCTTTTAGTTAGACACTCTGTCCCTGCTCTGTAGCTGTGTCCTCTGACTTGAGCTGTTTTCTTCTGTAGTCACTTTGCAATCACCTTGTAACACAAGGCAACAGACTGTTAGATAGGCAGCATTGTCCTAGCATCAGCCTGTGGCAAAGGCAAAACAGCATCCAAGGAAGAGAAGCATGAAAAGCTCAGGGTAGACCCCTCACCAGGCAGGGTGACTGATGGCTTCAATTCCCCTTAAGTGATAAGTGCTAAGAAATTTCCCACAACTGATCCAGAGACAAAGACTGAGATACTGGACACCCAGGTCCAACTTGCAACTGAGACTGTTCAACTCTGCATCTCCTTCTTCTACAGCCCCCCTTCCTTGTCTACTTGAGAATAACTCATGTCTACCCTGCAGACAAGCTGAATATGGCTACACTGTGGTGCCATGTAAGAATATTGTCTTTGTCTTTTGCCAGTCTCTCTGTCATGGGGGTAGGGGGATGGGAAAACATGACATGTAAAACTACTGAAGTCTGGGTTTAGGGGATCTAAAAGTTTCAGTTGCATATTCATTGGGGATTACAAAGAAACATGTGACAAAAAGAAGCATTTGAAACTGTGGAATCTGTGAGTAATGAGAACCAGATAATTCCATTTCTTTTTTTCTTTTTTTTGTTAGTTCTGGGCCTTGAACTCAGGACCTGAGCACTGTCATTAGGCTTTCTCAAGACTAGAGCCCTACTACTTTAGCACAGCACCATTTCTGGCTTTTTTCTGTGTATGTTGTACTGAGGAATTGAACCTGAGTCCTCATGCATGCTAGGCAAGCACCTTACCACTAGGCTAAACTCCCAGCCCCAGATATTTCCATTTCTATTCCATTCTTTCCATCCTGAAATTCCCAGTTTCCATCAGAAGCATTCTCTTCAGGTGAACTTTCTTGAGCACTGTTGGTGGGGCAGCTCTGCAAGTGACACATTCTCTTAGATGTTAGGTCTTTGAACCTTTCATTTGCCTTCATGAAATCTGGTGATTAAAACCATGATTTCTTCTATCGAATACTTTTATCTGAATGGTTTCTATTTTTCTGTGATTGCATTCTAGCAATGTGATCCTGATTTTTCTAGGCACAGTTCACTTGGCATTTATCCTGCCTGTCTAAGGCCAACTGTGCTTTAGATTTACACATTTCTACCTTTCCGGGTTGGTTTTCTGGAAATATTTAGTGATTCTTGACTTTGTGTTTAATCTGTGTATTTCAGATCCTTTTCATTCCTTCCCTCTTCTGTTTTCCTGTCCCTTTCCTCCCTCTCTCCTTCCCTTCTCTTTTTCTCATTCTTTCACATTCCAATATTTAACTAAGTAGAAAAGAAGTAGAAGCAATTTTATATTCAGTGAAGGGAGGAAAGAACACAACACAGCTCAGTCACTAAAAGAGTTTTGGGATTTCAGAGTGTTCTGATTACAATAGAATATTCTTCCTCCCCAGTTGACAGAATTGATTTTGTTCAAAGTTTTGCTTGTTTTCCCCAGTATTTGCTTTCATTTCCTAAGATGTGTTCCTGTTACTTTCTGAGCACAGTGTTAATGTTGTATGACAACACTGTCATCTTGTGGTGGTTTTGTCTTGCTCCACATCCTGCCTTTAAAACACTCCATGGAATCCAAGAGATGTTTCAGTAGAAATAATCCAGCCATAATGTATGTCAACAAAACATTAAAAGCTGTAAGATGAGTTTTTATCATGTCATGTAAGCTTCACATTAATTTTATGAAAGAAGTACTTACTAAGCCTGTTTTAAACATGAGAACAGGAGGCCCACAAAGTTTCTGGGACTTGTTTGGGGTCTTACAGTTAGAAGACTAGGACTAGCCCTTAATCATAGCTTGTTTCCAGGGCCTTACTTTTTTTTTTTTCCCAGCCCTGGGCACTCAGGACCTGAGCACTGTCTTTGAGCAAGGCTAGTCCTCTATCACTCAAGCCACAGTACCACTTCTGGCTTTTCCTGTGTATGTGGTACCCAGGAACTGAACACAAGGTTTTTTGCATGCTAGGGAAGCACTCTACCACTAGGCCATACTCCCGTCTCCCTCCCCATTTTTAACCACATTTACTTGTAAAACACTCATTTCACATCTAAAGCCAAAACAGTGACACCAAGGTTATAATAGCATGGAGGGAGTATCATGGAGACAGATTCATTTAGACTTGATAGGAGGTGGTTCCTTAAAAGGCAGAATTTGAAGGATGCTCATTATATCAACACGTATCATCTATTAGTCACCTATTTGCCTGTCCAGCACATCGTGTTTTCTTGATAGATATCAAGTCCTCACCTATTTGTCTGTATGACTCTAATGGAGACTCTCAGTGATGACCTTAACTACTCTTTGAATCTCAGCCAATCGGGACTCAAATTTGTGCATGAGGTAGTGAGCTCAAGCATTCTCTTTCTTAATGGCAAAGCCGAAGTGTGTGCCACAAAGCCATATCCAGCTGAGGGCTCTCCTGTGGGAAATGGAGAAGAAAATAAGGCTTAAAATTAACAATGAAGTTCTGGTCATTTCTAGGCCAATTGCTGTTTTTCCTCATGAGGTTTGCATGTCTTTACATGTTCTAATGTCCTGTCTTCTGCTACTTGGCTGAAGTAGACATGGCAGTTACTCTTCCCTTACAGAACTTGAGAAACAGCACTGTGTATGAGTTAGCATTTTCAGAACTGAAGCATGTTATCTTGGAAAAATGGCATCTGAGTGTTTATTACAGATGCTGTGTGGCTTAACATTTCTGTCTGTTCCCCCTCTAATGACTAGTTTTCTCCCACCAACTCCTATAAAGCATCAGAACTTTCTAAACCATCCCTAGTTGTATTTCTTCCTTTAAGTCTATTCTCTAAATCCCATTTTTCCAAACTTTAAGCAAATAGTATTTATTGAAATAAAAAATTCCAAAATGAAAGTTAATCCCACACCACAGAAATAAGTCTTGCTATGGGAATATTCCAACCTATGCTTGTTAGAGGTATACTCCAATCCATGCTTGTGTCTGTGCTGAGCCTTCAGCTCAGACTCAGCTCTCAGCCTGCACTCTACCACTTTAGCAGTGGGGTTTAACTCTGGATTCCCCCCTTCTCTCCTGCTCTTCTTTAGTTTTTTATTCCACTGAAGGTTGGCACTCTATTGCTGAGCCATATTGTTTGAGCTTTTTGGTGGTTAATTGGAAATAAGAGACTTTTGGATGTGATTGGAATTGCAATTCTCATATTTCAGTCTAGGGTTACAGATGAGCCACACAGGTCCAGCTCTGGCATATTTGTAAAGGTTGGAATTTACTTGTTATGTATTATGGTTATATAGACTTTTCAGGACCTTGACACCTGGCAAGTTTTAGATAAATAAATAACAGCTTGGAATAACTTGGCTGTTAAGAAAACCTTCATAAAAATGTTTGAATGTTTAATGTTACTGTGTGCTAGGCACTTTGCTAAGTGCTGTTTATCTTTCTCACTAGAGTACACTTTATTTATTTATTTATTTATTGGCAGTTGTGGAACTTGAACTGGGCGTGGGAATTGTCCCTGTGGGCGTGGGAGTTGTCCCTGAGCTCTTCAGCTCAAGGCTACCACCCTAGCCCTTGAGCCACAGCACCACTTCCATTTTCTGGAGATTAATTGGAGATAAGAATCTTATGGGCTTTGTAGTGCTTGGGCTGGCTTTGAACCATGATCTTCAGATCTCAGCCTCCTGAGTAGCTAGGATTACAGGGGTGAGCCACCCTGCCTGGCTAAAGTACATTTAAAAACTCCCAGATGCATTATTATTCCAACCCTCCAAGTGAGGAAATGGAAGCCCCAGAAGAGAATTAACTTGCCCCGATCAAGAGACCAGTAAAATATTTTAACACAAGCCATTAACATTATCTTTGCCATTACTGGCTTTTTTTTTCATATATTTTTATTGTAATTAGTAGAAGGGTTATATTATATTCACCATATAGAAGGTGCATTATTTCACAAACATTGATACACTTTCCCATGTTTTGGTCCCCATTTCTCTTCCCCTACTCCCACCCCTCATCTTGTTTCCCCCCCTTCCCTATCCTATTTCAAATAACCAAATAAACATATATACAATATATCAGATAACAAGGTAAAATACTATAACAATATGAGATAACCAAGGGACAGCAAAAGAGATGAGATAACATAGTACATTAAAGACAACAATCACTCATTATATGGCTTTTGTTTCTATATCCTGGAGGTCCTTTCAATTAGCATTATACTAGATGGCCTTATGTATCTAGGTTTTGCTCTACTCTGCTTGGAGTATGACAAATGAGGGAAACAACTGAGCACATGTTCCTTTGAGTCTGGCTTACTTCACTTAATATGATTTTTTCTAAGTCTTTCCATTTCCTTACAAATGGGGCAATGTTGTTCTTTCTGGCGGCAGCATAGAATTCCATTGTGTATAAATACCACATCTTGTTGATCCACTCATCAACTAAGGGGTATCTGGGTCAGTTCCATATCTTTGCTATGGTAAATGATGCTGCAACGAACATCGTTGTGCTAGTGGATTTAGTATGTCCTTGTTTCTGGATGAGTGGGTAAATACAAGTAGTAGAATTGCTGGGTCATAGGGAAGCTCTATGTTTAGTCTTTGAGGAACTGCCATACTGCTTTCCATAGTGGTTAAACAAGTTTACACTCCCACCAACAGTGTAGTAGTGATCCCTCCTGGCCACATCCTTGCCAGCATCTTTTTTTTCCCCCCCAGGGTCATGGGGCTTGAACTTGGCATAGGTCTGTCCCTGGGCTCTTCAGCTCAAGGCTACCACCCTACCTTTGAGCCAAGCCCCAATTCCAGTTTTCTAAAGGTTAATTGGAGATAAGAGTCTCAGGTCCTTTTGTGCCTGGGCTGGTTTTGAACCTTGATCTTCAGATCTTAGCCTCCTGAGTAGTTGGGATTTACAGGTGTGAGCCACTGCGCTCAGGTATTACCGGCTTCTTGTACACCAGTTTTTAACTTGTTTTGTATTGTTCAGTTTTATATTTTGTGTGTGTGTGTGTACACGAGCGCGCGCCAGTCCTGGGGTTTGAATGTAGGGTCTGGGAATTATCCCTAAGTAATAACTGGTGTTATACCACTTGAGCCACAACTACACCTCTAGCTTTTTGCAGGTTAATTGGAGATGAGTCTCTCACAGATTTTCCTGCTCAGTCTGGCTGTAAGGAGTTCCTCAGACCTCAGCTTCCAGAGTTGCTAGGATTACAGGTGTCTGGCTTGGATAAGTTTTTGTGTCCAGGAGGAGTAGGAGAGCAGGACTCCCGCACTTGACAGGAGAAGGGCACGGGTCTGGTCAGTCTCCTTTCCTACAGGGCAGCTGTGCAGCTCTGGGTCAGCTATGAAGGCAACAAAACAAGCAGGGAAGCCAGACCGGCTCCCAGGCAGGAGTAGGTGGAGTCTCGGAGACCTATGAGCCAACTCCAGCTTCCCGGTGCGCAGCACCGCCCTGCTGGGTGGCAGTGTTTACTGAGCGCCACCCGGGTGGCACCCCGCTCCGTCCCCACCTCCGCCTCCCTCCCTCCCTGCCTGCCAGTCTCCACTCAGCCTCTTAAAATGGCCCTTTGATCCTCGGTGAATCAGAGCTAACCCAGTGCCAGCCTGGCGCCTGGCACCGCGGGCCGTGACCCGGGCAGCTGGTGGCGGACACCGAGACCACTGGGGGAAGCTGGGTGGGCACCCGAGCCTGGGGCGCAGGATCTGCGCGTGCAGGGGCGGCCTGGCCTGTTCTCCGGGGACCCCGGCCGGGCCCGGGTAGGGGGAGAGCCCGCGCGCGTGAGGGGCGTCAGGAAACGCGGCCCGCTCTGCGGACTCCACGCGCCCTTCCCGGCCCGCACCGCCTCCAGACCCCTGCCATCCCTGGGCATCCTCCGCCCCACCTCGGACCCCAGACTCCCCGCGTCCGTCCCCACGGGGCGCTCCCGCTGCGTCGGTCCCCCGGCGCCCACGGGGTCAAGTTCCCCGGGAGCGCCGGGAAAAGGCTGCTGCTGCCACGCTAGGTGTTCTGGGCAGGCGCCAGCCAATCACCGCGAGGCATACACAAGCACCAACCAATCACTGAAAAGCACACACGAGCGTCTGCCAATGAACGCGCGTGTTATTCCCGAGCACCGCCCCCGGCTTTCCCCTAGGCTCCCTCCATCCCGGTTCTCGCAGTGGCGGCGAGTCCACGTTGACGGCTCCGGACGGCCTGGCGCCCCTCGGCTTGGCGGTCGGCGACCATTGACGATGAGCTCTTGGACGGCCGCGTGCCCACTCCGCGGGGATCAGCGGCGCCGCCTCATCTAGCGACTGGTGAGGGGCTCCCCGCGGCCGCCACGCGCCGGCCGCGGCCTCCCGCCAGCCTCGGGCGCGGGCGGGCACCGGGCTCCCCGAGGGCGCGAGGCCGGCGGGGGCGACGGCGGGACGGGGCGGGGGCCGAGGGCGTCGCGCCTGTCCGCACGGGCCTCCCCGGCCTCCCGTCCCGGCCTCCGGAGCTTTCCCGGCGCTAATGAATGGCGGGCCCCGGGGCCCGTGACGTGGCTGCGGCCCGGCACGCCCTCCGCCGAGGCTACCGGCGCCCCATTCCTTGGAGCCTGGCGTTCTGGGCCCTGCCCTTTCCTCACCTATCCCTTTCCTTAGTTTCTCAAAGTTCGAGTTCACGCTGGGTTCTGTGGGCAGGAGGTTGGGAGACCGGGGAGAGGTCGTAAGTAGTTAGCTGCCCCGTTTAAATACTTTCAATTGAGATGGAAGCTAGACCAGATAACCCCAGGCCACCGGCCCTCTTTAATTCCTGTGTTCCCAAGTCAGTGAAACTCAGTGGGGGCGCTGATGCCTGCCTGCCTGCCTGCCTGCCTGCCTGCAAGCCTTGTTACTCCCGAGGGAGGTGGAGAAGCCAGCCCCGTAGGAAAAACTTTTGAGTCTTCCCTTAAGTCAACTATTTGAAAAACAGGAACTGGAAGTGTGGCCCAAGGATAGAGCTGCAGCTTTGAGAGAACAAACTAAGGGTCAGTGCACAGGCCCTGTATTGGCACACACCAAAAAGAAAAAGAAAAAAAAATCAAATTAGCCAGATATTAAGATATATTTTTCAGGGAGCAGAGACTGAGTAGTATTTCTGATGTTATGTATGCTTCAAATTACTGAAAGGATGCTACTTGTGGTAGTTCACATCTGTAATCTCAGTCTCAGGAGAGTCAAGGGTTTGGTCTAGTGTAGAGTGCTTGCCTAGCATGCACCCGGGTTCAATTCCTCGGTACCACATACATAGAAAAATTGGAAGCGGTGCTGTAGCTCAAGTGGTAGAGCGCTAGCCTTAAGAAAGCCCAAAGACAGTGCTCGGGCCCAGAGCTCAAGCCCCACGACTGGCCAAAAAAAGAAAAGAAAAGAAAATATACTGAAAGAACATGACTTTAACAAATGGTTAGTGTATTTGTGCCCATAATTCCTCCCCCCCCCCACCTTTTTTTCTTTCTATTTTGAGTTCCTTGATTTTTGTTTTACAAAACTGAAGTGTGGTAGGTAGGTGAGGATAAAAACTACAAAAAATTATATTGCAGATATTTAGTTCCACCGTTGAAGAAAAATTTTAAAAATGGATGTCATCTGGTGGAAAAATTGAGCTGTATGAAGATTGAATGTGTGAAATTCTGGTGCTGAACTTACTACATAACAATTCCCCAAAGCTAGGGCTCTGAAATTCAGTAGAAAATCAGTGAATGCATCTGTTATTTTAAAAAGCACCAAATACAAAGTATATAAAACTAGTTTCATAGAGCAATAACTCTTTACCATATTTAGGTATGTGCTTACCTCCTAAGATTTGGAGCAATTTTCTCTTGTAAAACTGTTAGGAACAGATAACACATTGCATGGAGGCTTCTGACTTATACACAGAATATCTGAAAAAGCATTTGAAGAAAATATATCTATACACTTAAATTACTAATGTCCTAAACTTGTGTTTGCATTTTAACACCTGTTTTTTTAGGGCTCACATAATTTTTCAAGTTTCTTGGTTATGTGTTACTATGATCTTGTAGCTCTTTACATTTACTGTCAATACAGATTTATGGGTTATATACTTTTTTGTTGTTGTTGTTTGTTTGTTTGTGGAACTTGAACTCTGGACCTGGGCGCTGTCCCTGAGTTCTTCAGCTCAAGGTAGCACTCTACCCTTTGAATCACAGCACCACTTCTTAATAATACACAACTGCCCTAGGCACTGCTAGAATTTGAACCCAGGATCTCCTACTTTGGTTTTAAAGAACACTTAACTGCCTGCTATATTTTGTGAGAAGTATGAGGTACACCATTGGAACCTCCTCCCAAGGATATTAAAATCTCTTTGTAGGCAAGCTATGTACTTCCAAGGCATTTACTGCCATTTCACAAAGAAATCAAGGATTAATGGGCTTAGTTTAGATTGTCATGGCTTTTAGATGTTGCATCCCTGGTTCTTTTTGTGTGTGTGTGCTAGGTGTAGGGGCTTGAACTCTGCTCGAGCACTGTATGTTCAGAGCTGGTAGTGCTACTGTTGGAGCTATAGCTCCATTTCTGGCTTTTTGGTGGTTAATTGGAGTTAAAAGTCTCATGGACTTTCCCAGCCAGGCTGGCTTGTACCGATCCTCAAATCTCAGGCTGTGGAGTAGCTACAGTTCTAGGCATTAGTCATTACTGCCAGGTTGCATTCCACTTCTTCTAACCAAAACTTTAAAAGCAGTTTTTCTCTGTTACAGTATATTGTTTACTAAAGGTTTCCAAATTGCATTTTATAACAGCAGTCTGGTAGCATATAGTAAGTAGTACCTAGAGAACACCATCTTTTCTAGTGTCTGTCTTACTTGATATTTAATATCTCTAATTTATAAGATCTAGACATGTTCTAAATTAATATTTATTTTCTTTGTTTTCTTCCTCTCTAACAGTACTGGGGGCTTGTACTTGCTAGGCAGGTGATCTACCATTTGGGCCACATTCCAGCCCTTTTTGCTTTTCAGATAGGATTTGTGCCCTCTGGGCCTGGAATTTGGTCTCCCTGTTTATCTTTCCTGGGATGACAGACACTCGCACCACTCCTCCTAACTTTGGTTGAGATGGAAGCTATTTTACACAGGCTAGCCTCCTGAGCAGATAGGATCATAGATCTGAGCCACAGTATCTGACATTTTTCATATATAAAGAGGATTTAACTTAGGTACTATAAATGTGGAGCCCAGAATCAGGATAGATGGACGGGAGGTGGATTCAGGAATTTTGAGTTGGAGGGGTAGACGTACATGTTAAAAACATCTAGGGGGATAGCCTGGAGAGTAATAGAAATACAGAGGATAAAGATTCTAGAAGCAGGAGGCCAAGTCCAGATACAGATGTGGAGGTAAATCTTATCCGCAAAGTATAAAGGCAGGGCGAGGATGACTGATGTTGCTATAGATACTGTACAGTAAGGTAGAAAGGTATAGCTTTTTTTAGAAATAAAAATTAAGGATATTCAAATCTAGACAGTTTTATTGAAGAATAATCCTACCTTTTTTGTAGATTTGTTATAGACCGTGTTGATGAAGTGATCAAAAGATGATAAAGAAATTTCATAATAAAGGACTGGAGTTGAAATCCCTGTAGTACCTCCTCCACCAGCCCCGTAAGGCCCCTAAAGCATATAATGCAGGCAATCTAAGCGATGCAACAAACGTTTCAGCTTTGTTGAAAGGCAGCCTGTTTTTCGAGGAAGTTAGTTGGGAAATCCAGCCCCCACAGGTCAGTGCTGCATCCTGAGCGGTCATGGTGCTTCCGTTCTGATCTGCCTGGAACCACGCACCCATGGGTGCCTAGGAATGACTGTACTTGAGGAGGATGGGAGGTTTGTGGTTTCACCTTGTCTTTCTTCTTCTTCTAGGTCACCCTCGCAATTATGGAGATTTAAAAGGCTCTGAGGGTGTGGAGGGGGAGGTCCCCTCATCACTCCCCCTGGTGCCCACTGCAGGAGTCACTTACAGACTGTGCAATTGCTTTTCTAATGAAGAACTGGTATTTGATACAGACTTTATACAACTCTTTGTAAGTTTTTGATTTATGTGCCAAAAGGATCACATAAAGAGATATAGTTTTATACTATTGTAAGAATTTAAATTATAGTCCAAAGAGAGAGTCATTTATTCTCTAGAATCTTCCTAAGTAGCACCTTTGTGCCCTCTTTTGCATTTTTGAAAATCAGTCTTCCGTGACTGTTGTCAGGAAGTAGGGGGCGTTCAGACTGCGAGGATGAGTTCTGCAATCCCTGACTGCACTGCCCGGTGCCGGTCCTTGGAGCATGCTTTGGACATCCTTTCTGTTATAACAAAAGGGAGTGAAAACCAGATCAAGGCCTTTCTCTCCAGCCACTGTTACAATGCTGCCACAACCAAGGACGCCTTTGGCAGAAATGCCCTCCACCTCGCTTCCTCCTGTGGCAAGAAAGGAGTGCTGGATTGGCTTATGGAGAAAGGTGTGGACCCACTGGTGAAGGACAAGGAGTCTGGCTGGACTGCATTGCACCGAAGCATTTTTTACGGACACATCGATTGTGTTTGGTCTCTGTTGAAGGTAAGGCATCCCTTCAACTTTGAAGTTTCTTAATCTTGTTCATCTATCCCAATTTCTAAGTAAGAGTTGTGTTTGCTCTCACCATGCTTGATATATCCTAATATTGTAACTCATCTTTGGAACTAAAATTCTGTATATCCTTTTTATTTAAACTTTTGGTAGTGTATTTAATGAATTATTAATTGAATTTTTTTAGTGAAATGTTCGTGAATGTTAGTTTGAAACAATAGAGAGGAAAAGACTTAAAAAGAGGGGGGAGGGGGAGAAGGGCGATAAAGAAAGTTCTGTTAATGAAGAGAAAGAGGATACCTTAGGTAGCTGTTAGTTTTGGATTGGTTGTTCTCCAGCTTTTGTGTGTGTGTGTGTGTGTGTGTGTGTGTGTGTGTGTGTGTTTTACTTTACATTGGGCTTTTGTTTGCTTACACAGGAACATAGCATCAGAGTTGTTCCATTCTGGTTTAGTGTCATTGCAGTGAAAAGATGAACAAGGGGCAAACATTCCTAAAGTACATGACACTGATCTATGGAATCAGGAGTGATAGTCCTTCATGCTGCTGATGCAGGCGAATAAAAATAGTGAAAATGAAAAATAATATCTTTGGGCTGGGAGTTTGGCCTAGTGGTAGAGTACTTGCCTAGCATACATGAAGACCAAGGTTCAATTCCTTGGTACCACATAGAAAAAAGCTGGAAGTGGTGCTGTGTCTCAAGTTGGTAGAGCTCTAGCCTTGAGAAAGCCCAAGGACAGTGCTTAGGCCCTGAGTTCAAGGTCTAGGACTGGCAGAAAAAAAAATAGTATCTTCTAGTTGCTTAAAGAATACTTTTAATTATAATCAAAACTTTGGCAAAGTAGCAGGGTATAAAATTAACCCTCAAAAATCAACTGCTCTCCTGTATGGCAGCAACAAGGGAGGCAGCAATCAAGAAAGCAACTCCTTTTGCAGTAGCTTTAAAGAAAATAAAGTACTTAGGAATTAACTGAGAATGTAAAGGACCTTTATGATGAAAACTTTAAGACCTGTAAAAGCAGGAAGTGGAAAAACCTCCCATGCTCCTGGATTGGAAGAATTAACATTGTGAAAATGGCAGTTCTGCCAAGGGCTATCTACAAATTCACTGCAATACCCAGCAATATCCCAGTGTCATTCTTTAAGAAAATAGAAGAAGCAATCCAAAATTTCATGTGGAATAATAAAAGACCCTATATAGCAAAAACAATCTTTAGGAGAAAGAACAGCACTGGAAGAATATCAATACCAAACTTTAGACTCTATTACACAGCTATAGTAACCAAAACAGCTTTGTACTGGAACAAGAACAGACCTGAGAACCAATGGAATAGAACTGAAGACCCAGAAATCAACCCACAGACTTGTGGCCAACTAATCTTTGATAAGGGAAGCCAAAAAAATAGAATGGAAGAAAGACAGCCTCTTCAATAAGTGGTGTTGGCAGAACTGGTTTAGTACCTGCAGAAAACTGAAGTTGGATCCTTCTATGTTACCCTGTATCAGGATTAATTCTAGATGAATCAAAGACCTTGAGGTAAAAGCAGATACCCTGAAAACTTTACAAGAAGGAATAGGAGATACACTAGGTCTCCTTGGCACAGGTCGAAACTTTCTTAATAAAGACCCAGAAACACAAGTTAAAGTTTGGACAAATGGGACTGCATTAAACTGCAGACCTACTATATGGCAAAGAATATAGCTAGCAAGCTAAGTAGAAAGCCCACAGAGTGGGAAAAGATCTTCACTAGCCATACAACAAAGTCCTCATATCTAAAATATATCTACAGCCAAAAAAAAATTGAATCTCTCAAAATAAATCTTCAAAGAAACAACCATCCCATTAAAAGATGGGCCAAAGACTTAAAGTCTCTCTTTAAGTAAATCAAAACAACCTTTTGATATTCGCCTCACTCCAGTTAGAAGGCCATGATCAAGAAATTTAATCACAACAGATGCTGGTAAGGATGTGGCCAGGAGGGATCACTACTACACTGTTGGTGGGAGTGTAAACTCATTCAACCACTCTGGAAAGCAGTATGGTGATTCCTCAAAGCACTAAACATAGAGCTCCCCTATGACCTAGCAGTTGCACTCCTTGGCATTTACCCAATCGTCCAGAAACAATGACATACTAAAGCCACTAGCACATCGATGTTCCTTGCAGCACTATTTACCATAGTGAAGATATGGAACTGACCCAGATGCCCCATAGTAGATGATTGGATCAAGAAGATGTACTTACAATGAAATTCTATGCTGCCACTAGAAAAAACATTACCCCATTTGTAAGGAAATGGAAAAACTTGGAAAAAAATCATACTAAGTGAAGTAAGACAGACCCAAAGGAACATAGGCTCAGTTGTTTCCCTCATTTGTTATAATTAGTACACATCTAGGACACTCCAGGCAGAGGATTACAATAGCTCAAACGCTAGGTACATAAGGTCATATAGGATGAGACTAAATGAAAGGATCTCTAGGTTATGGAAACAAGAGCTTTATCATTTGTGATTGTTGTTCTTAATGGACCATGTTATTTCTCTTCTCTTTTTTTGCCCTTGGGTTAATCTCATATTGTTTGTTACTGTATCTGACTTTTACCTGGTATATTCTATATGTGTTTATTTGTTTACTTGAAATAGGAAAGGGAAGGGGGAAAACAAGATGATTGGGAGGAGGTGGGGGGGAAGGAAATGGGGACAAAAACATGAGGAGGGGTATCAATGTGTGAGAAGTGATGCACCTACTTCCTGACAAATGTAGCTGTAAATTTTTAAACAAGACAAAAAGAAAAAGAATGCTCTTAATCTATTAGCTGCTTAAAAGTAGTTATATATGGCTTAGGAACTATGGTTTAAATTTAATACTTTTTGTTTAGGTAGGTTAAAATGTAATATAAAAATTGATCGCAATGAATTTAATTTGTATAACGTTTCCTTTTTAGTAAATTAAGTGTTAACTTTGCCATGTGAATAGCTGGAAATAAAGTGTTTTGAGATATACCTTAGTATGATTATACTAGTGATTGAAAATTAGAACTGACCATTAGAAGCCACAAATTGTAAATGTAATATGTTGATTTTGTGTAGGTTTTTTTTTTTTTTTCACATTTGTGCTAGTCCCAGAAAAGAAAACAATTTTTATCCTCAAGGAACTTGTAGTGAAGTTAGGAAGCTTACCTTTAGGATCTTTATCTCTGACTTAAAAATTATTTACATGATGTTTCTATTTGTAATAAAACAATTTTTTTATTTCGCTTAACAATACAATATCTTTGTTTTGATAGATAAATTGTCTAAATGTATTACTTAGTGTCATTCTTAAATCTCTATAATACTTATAAAAGGGAATTATAAAGTTCCCTCCCTGTGTCAGCACTTCCTAACCCTTCTGCAGCTCCAGTGAACATCATAAAGAACATACTTTAATAAGTTTATATATTCAAAACCTTTAGACAGCTATTCAGGTCCTTAATTGTAAGCTCTTATTTAGGGAAAGCTGAGCCAGTAAAAGTTAAAGCATCAGTCTGCTCTACTCTTAGGCTTCCCCACTGTGAGCCCTTAGCTTTTTTCTAGTTTCTGCTGCTGTATTGTTTCTCTGACAATCTCTGAACTTGAGAGAGTCCCTGATTTGTTTTAATTTTTGTATTGACAAGGTTGTCTTTCATGAGTCAGAGCTTTGGTTTAAAATGATGGCCGTCTGGCCTGGATTTTAGTCTTTCCCTTCCTTTGATTTTTCATATGCTTTTAAAGATTCTCAGTCGTTCTCAGCATGTTGGCTAGAAGAAATGAGGCAGCTATGCTTTGGCTGCTTTGCCCTGAGGTTGTTGTCTTTCATTATTTTCATTGCCCAGCTGCTCAGTGAGGGACACTCAGCAGTGGTGACTTCTCCTGATTAAGCTTTCTTACAGAAACCTCTTCTGTTGGAAGGAGGCTATCAGGTTGGTTCAGTACATCTTTCTTTTTTTGCCCTTCCAACTTGCCTGTAATGGGAAGAGGTACAGTGCTAGGCCCTCATAGAGGGCCTTCATGTTAGTTCCACTTACGGTCTTATCTCTATGGTGTTTCAGGTATTGTGAATTTCTAGTAAGAGACCATACACACAGAGAATTTAAGTGAACTTGCATTTGATAGAATTTCATAGCTACAAAACTTTAAGTGCTAAAGTACAGTACAATAAAGGTACACTGTCAGATACTAATTACTAAACCTTACACGGTTTAGAAATTCCTGATATGAAACCTTAGAAGAAGAAATTTGTTTATGGAAAACTGAACTAATGATGGCATATTTATGTAGCCTTTCTCTGACTCCTTTATTCCATGTTGGGGTGAATGGAATACAAAAGCAAGTGAGACAAAGTGTTTTTGTTTCTTATTTGTATTATAATGATAAATCACTAGGACTTTGGTATATAAGAATAGGAAATTATAGATGTACCTTTCTCCACTTTTTTTTTTTTTTTTTTTTTTTTTTTTTTTAGCATGGTGTTAGTTTATATATGCAAGATAAAGAAGGCCTGTCACCTTTGGATCTTCTAATGAAGGATAGACCAGCTCATGTAGTATTCAAGAATACTGGTAAGAAAAGTCCACAAATGCATTAAGTTCAGCTTAAAGAATTTTAGTGAAATGATAGGGAAAACTTATTAATGCATTGAAAGAACTTTTACCATGATAGATGTTTGCTTATTTTGCTTTTATACTCAAAAAAATTTGTTTTTCAATTTCCATTTGTATATTTGTCTACAACAGTAAAAAACAAACAGAACTGTAGCTATTATAATTAATGATCATCCAGAAAATAGTATTAGCATTTGAAGTGGATGGAGAAAAAAGAAGTCATTATTACCACACATTAAAAAAATTATTTATTTTTTTGGGCTGGGAATTTGGCCTAGTGGTTAAAGTGCTTGCCTAGCATGCATGAAGACCCGGGTTTGATTCCTCGGTACCACATACATAGAAAAAAGCCAGAAGTGGTGCTGAGGCTCAAGTGGTAGAGCTCTAGCCTTGAGAAAGTCCAAGGACAGTGCTCAGGCCCTGAGCTCAAGCCCAGGACTGGCAAAAAAAAAAAAAAGAAAAGAGAAAAATTATTTATTTTTTTAGTATACATTGATAGCACAAAGCGTTGCATTGTGGAACTTCTGCAGATGCATATAGTGTATTTTGTACAAGTTCACACAATCCCTTCCCCTCATTTTTTCAAATATGTGGTATTCCTCCCTTCCCCTAATTTTTCTTTTTGTAGTACTAGAGTTTAGGCAGGTACTCTATTCGTAAGCCATGCCTCTAACCCTTTTTGCTCTATTTACTTTTTTTTTTTGCCAGTCCTGGGCTTGAGCTCAGGGCCTGAGCACTGTCTTGGACTTTCTCAAGGCTAGAGCTCTACCACTTGAGCCTCAGCACCACTTCTGGCTTTTTCTATGTATGTGGTACCTAGGAATCGAACCTGGGTTGAGTGCTAGGCAAGCACTCAACCACTAGGCCAAACTCCCGGCCCTCTATTTACTTTTTAAGATAGGGTTGTGCTCCACCCCTTGGGCTCACATGAACTGCCATCTGCCTATTTATATATCTTCGCGTTGGTGGGGTTACAGGTGTGCTCTCCCACTCCCAGCTTTTTTCTCTTGAGAGATGGAGTCTTATTAACTTTTTTGTCTTAAAAAACTTGGACCCATAATCCCCCCCACCTCAGCCTCCCAACTAGCTAGGATTATAGGGAACTGGAAGAAAAGAGGAGATTTAAATGGGGGATCTGTGTGGTTTACACCAAAGTTAAGAAAGGATGCAGTCATTTTGATTTGTGTTTGGAATGCTGCTTTGCAGGCAATAGCCATTATTTCATCTTAGGTATTTATCCATCTTGCAGAATGAAAATGAAGATTTATATAACTTAGCTGTGATTAAGTTTGACCCCAGCATAATGAGATCTTACCCTAAACTTTACTATGATTTTTGCCCATCAAGAGCAAACTGCTGGAAATGCATTATAGATATTTTTATGGAAATGAAGTTAATATAGCTGGTGGTTGGTGTTCACTTAGCAGTTAAAGTTCAGTGGCTAAACAAACAAAAATGTTTGATTTCTTACATTTTGGATAGATTTTTTTTTTAATAATTCGGGCTTTCTGATTTCTTTAATTCCCTAGAATTCAGTTATGTATTAATAAATAGCTTAAAAATTATTGGCATGTTTCTAAATACTGTAGCTATTTTCTTGTTAAGAGTCAAGTTTTAGATAAATTGGTAGGCACTGTATATCTAGAATTTAACTGATACGTTTTGAAAATGGAGAAATATAAAAATGTATTTTCATTTTAGATCCCACCGATGTGTACACTTGGGGCGATAATACAAATTTTACTCTGGGTCATGGAAGTCAGAATAGCAAGTACCATCCAGAGCTGGTGGACTTCTTCTCCCGGACTGGGGTCCCCATCAAGCAGGTACCTGGAGCCCTGTGCTGCCAGATGAGAGAAAGCTTTGTCTTGACACTGACATATTTTGATGTAGAAATCTCTCAGAAATTTAGTAATTGTTCTTTTTAAAATTTATGTTGCTAGCTTTGTTTATATTTGACTGCTTAAAATGTTCTATAAAATGAGTTTTTTGTGCAAGAATATTAGAAATGAAAAAGACGCAGTGTATATATTTTAAGAGGGCAGAGTTGATCATTTTATTTCTGTTGATGAAAAACTAGTATTTATGGGGCTGTGAGTTTGGCCTAGTGGTAGAGTGCTTGCCTAGCATGCATGCAGACACAAATTTGATTCCTTGGTACCATATACATAGAAAAGCCAGAAGTGGTGCTGTGGCCCAAGTGGTAGAGTGTTAACCTTGAGAAAGCCCAAGGACAGTGCTCTGGTCCTGAGTTCAAGGCCCAGGACTGGTTAAAAAGAAAGGAAAAAGAAAAGAAAACCCAACGGTAGTGCTCAGGCCCTGAGCCCAAGCCCAGGAGTGACAAAAACAATAAAACAAAACCCCTAGTATTTTTCAGATTATCAGTAATAATTTCTTGGTTTTCTCTCTCAGATATTTTGTCAATTCATGTATATTTATATAACAAATTCCTTTACATTTAAAAAAATTAGTATTTCTCAAGGTTTCTTAAGTAAGCTGTGGAAGCTAAGTGTTATTTGTGGTAAGTATACCCAGATTCTTTCTTTTTTTTTTTTTGCCAGTCGTGGGCTTCAGCTCAGGGCCTGAGCACTGTCCTTGGACTTTCTCAAGGTTAGAACTCTACCACTTGAGCCTCAGCACCATTTCTGGCTTTTTTCTATGTATGTGGTACCAAGGAATTGAACCCAGGTCTTCGTGCATGCTAGGCAAGCACTCTACCACTAGGTAAAACTCCTGGCCCCTAGATTCTTAAATGTAAATAGCTGTATAATTTTGGCTGGTGGGTTGGTCTTAACATTCTGGTGCTGGGTAATGCAGTTTACCCCCAGATTCTACTGTTGTTGCTATAGTTTCTTGCTAGCTACTTTTGACCCAAGATTGGCTCTTGAGGCCTTTTCTTTCTTTGCTGTTTGAATCAATATAGGACTGAAACTTACTAGCTTTCACCTATTGTTCATATATTATATCCAAACAACAGTTAGCTCAGGTTTTGAGATTAAACCATCAGGTTTTAGAACTACTTTTCACTCTCCATGTCTGATTTATCTAGGACAGTTCTGGTATAACTTAAAAAGTGTAGGAAATCTTGATAAGTTATATGATCATTATAGTTAGGTTGCTGTAGAACACTACACAATTTTAGTTTTTAAACAAAAATCCATGATCTAATGGTAATGTTATTTTTAAAACATGGAAGAGTTAAATTCTAAAGAATATTAAATTTGAGAGGTCAAAGCAGGAGGCTACTATAGGGATGAAGGAAAACTGACTGGAGCAGTGCAGCGTTAGCCTAACAGCTAGAGATCTGTAAGTAAGCCATGTCAGCAGACTTCAGGAAACTTAGAGCAAGGGGAGATTTGGAATGGACAGGAGGCAGTCCAAAGTGGATGTGAGGGAATGGGTGAGGAGAGCAGGGTGGCCGAACTGTGCTGACACAGTGCAGGGGGCAGGTATTGCTCATATAATATATGTCATGTCATGTATTATTATATGTACCAATGAGTTCTGTGTGAAGAACTGTGCACATCCCCCGTGATGGCGTGATGGGAGAGCGGCAGACACCCTGGCTAATGCTGGGAAGTTGTATTGTTTTATGAATGACAGAGGGATTTTATTTACTTCCTAAGGAGAGAGTAAAGCAGGTTTGAAAGGTTTGAGAGAAAGAAAGCTGTGAATTTTACTCAGGAAACTAGAAGCAAGATAGGAATATTTGCTGAGTATTGATTAGATAGAGATCCTCATTAGTGCAAAAGCTGATCTGGGGTATAGTACCCAGTTGTACTCAGTACAAAGATCGTCTTGTTCAGAAAGTCAGGTGTTGAGGACTTAAACTGGTAGTATTTATTGCTTGTTTAAGAGTACAAGTCTGAAATATAATTCATTCTAATAATGAATAAAATTGGACAAATATATTATTTCTGATTCTTAAAAAGTGACTTTTTATTTAAGAAATTTAGGTTTTAGCTGTCAGTATCGATGTTTTGTGTTTTCTTTCAAGATATTTGCTAAATTAGCTTATGACCTTTTTGCATTCCCTTTTTATTTTCATTTTTTGATAAACATTTATCGAACTTTGTAAAGGGTTTAAGGATATGTGTAAATATTTAGAGGTTGTGTTATAATTTTATTTTCCAAAGGATCTTTACTATGGAAAATGATTTTAGTATTTCTTTTTTTCCATTGGTTTTGGAGCTTGAGCTTAGAACCTAGGTGTTATCCATGAGCTTTTGTGCTTAAGGCTATTGTCTACCACTTTGAACCACAGATCTTTCTGTCTCTATCTCTGTCTGTCTCTGTCTGTCTGTCTGTCTGTCTGTCTGTCTGTCTGTCTCTCTCTCTTTCTCTCTCTCTCTCTCTCTATCTCTCTCTCTCTCTCTTTAAGTGGTTAATTGGAGCTGTCTCACAGACTTCCCTGTCCCAGCTGTCTTTGAACTCCAGTCCTCAGACCTCAGCCTCCTGAGTAGGATTATAAGCATGAGCTACCAGCATGCAGCTCTTACTTCCACTGTTTTTTGTGTCTTTGTCCTGTGGTTATGTGTGTGTCTCAGGCAGGCAAAATGCTGGGGGTAAGGCAAGAAAAGGAAGTAAGAAAGAGAAAAACTGGGAAATGAACTCAAAATTGCTTAAGGCCCAAATAAGATATTAAAGATATAGTTACTGAAACTAGACATAAAAAAGCATGTACTCCCAGATAGAGGTGGCTCGCGCCTATAATCTAGCTACCAAGTAGGCTAAGATCTGATGATCATGGTTCAAAGCCAGCTCAGGCAGAAAAGTCTCCTTGGGACTATTCGATTAACCATGAAAAAAAAACGAAGTGGTACTGTGACTCAAAGTGGTAAAGTGCTAGCTTTGAGCAAAAGAGGTCAGGGACACCCAGGCCCTAAGTTCACGTCCCATGGCTGAAAAAAAAAAAACAACCCAACAAACAACAAAAAACACATACTCTCCCTTCATTATGTATCAATGGCATTATTATTATTATTATTATTATTATTATTATTATTTGCCAGTTCTTGGGCTTTGAACCTCCGTCCTCAGATGTTAGTCTCATGAGTAGATAGGATTGCAGGCACAAGCCACTGGTGCCCAGCAGCACTATTATTAAAAAAAAAAATACTGTAGGTCTTCTTTCTACTTTATTAATAACATATATATTACTCTTCAGTAATCTTATTCTTTTTGCATTTGCTCCACTCTAACCTTGTTTCTTGGTATTTCATTAAATTGGAAAATGAGTGACAATTACAGATTTAAATTTATTCTGTAGGTAACATGTACTTCTTCATTCTGTCTCACTATCAGTGTTCATAGTCATAATTTAAAATAAAGCATATATATGGGTTGTGTGTGTATATAATTCTTTGTACAGAAAAGTTTTAACAGAACTGTACAGTGAATTACCTTATGCCCATCATTTATCTTAACAATTAGCAGTATTCATCTTTATAAAACAAAAAAGGTTGTTCCTAGAAGTTTACTAGTATCCTCTTCTTTACCCTCAGGTGGTGCTCTGCAAGTTTCATTCGGTGTTTCTGTCTCAGAAAGGTCAAGTGTACACCTGCGGCCATGGTCCTGGAGGACGCCTAGGCCATGGAGATGAGCAGACATGCCTGGTAACCGAAATCTTATTGCACAGGTTAGGGAGCTGTAGCCAAGCTTTCACAGTTGGAGAACTATACACCAGTGACTAGTGAGGAAACACATCAGTTTGTTGGTGTATATAATGCTTAAATGAAGAATTCAGCTGTAAAGCAAATGTCAAAGAATACGTTGTCCGTGTAGCAAATACTGAGTCATGGTAAGAATGCTGACTGTTTTTAGATAAGGAAAATGAGGTACAGAGAAGTTAAACAAACATTTGATTGAGATCAAATAGCTTACTAAGTAGCTGAAGTGAATTTTGAACCCGAGGCAGATGACTAAGCAGTGTGATAGTTCATTTTTAATGCACTCATGCCCTGTGGGATCTAATATCATCATATCCTGTCTATATTTTTAGGAAATTGTTCAATGCATAGTAGTGAAATCTGTTTTATTGTTTAGGTTCCCAGGCTCGTGGAGGGACTGAGTAGTCAGGACTGTGCCCAGGTGGCGGCTTCTAAGGACCATACTGTGGTATTAACTGAAGATGGCTGTGTTTATACATTTGGCCTAAATACTTTTCACCAGCTAGGAATTATTCCTCCACCTTCCAGTTGTAATGTACCCAGACAGGTAAACCCCTCTTTTATGAATATTTTAAATATATGGTAAAGCCTATGTGGACAAAACAATTGATTGAGGAACTGTTTTACTTAGCTAAGTTTCAGTGGTATATACCTCTCATAGTTTTTCATTGGAGAAACAAAATATAGTAGAAATTGACATTTATTTGGAGTAAGAAGAGGAGCAGGTGAGAAATTAAGTACAATACTATCCAGGATTCAACTTTAAAGCATTCATAAACAAAGGGAAAAACTGATTTCACTTTTTATTCTTTGTTATTGGTGTTGGAGGGTAAACACAGGGCATTTCATGTGTGAGGAAGCACTACCACTGAGTGACTATCACATACAGAGCTTTTGTGTTACAAACAAGTTTTTGGTCTTCCTGAAAAAAGAAATGAGGAAGTGGCACTGTGGCTCAAACTCAGAACACTACTAGCTGCTAGCTGTAAGCAAAAGGAGCTCAGGGCCAGCCCCAGGCCTGGAGTTGAATCCCCAAGGCTGACAAAAAGGACCTATGTTCAACTACTTAAAACTCAAACAGAAAGAAGGTTACTAATATGACCTGTGACTGTGCAGGTAAGACACAAAGAAACAAATGTTATTTACTTCATTAAGTTTGTCTCTTTATGAATGTCATACTGGGTGAGTTGATGTGAAGAGGCTTGGTTCCCACCGTTCTTTGTTCTTCACCACTACTGTCTGTGCAAAATGCCCTTTTAACAGAAGGTATTCTGTCTGTTTCCAATGTCCAGGGATCCCTTGAACATAGTTTGGTAGAGCCCACCTGAAAGAAGTGTTCTTAGTTCACCCAGCTTTTCAATTTAGATGTTAAATTTCTTTACTGGTTAAATGCTCCTATTATTAGGTGTACATTTGTATTAGATGTTTAATCTACCATTTATCTTGGAGTGAGTGGGATTCTTCTAAAATATCTTGTAGTATCTCCTATCTCATACATTCTTAAACTTAATTAGCTAATTAATTTTGTACTGGTCATGGGGCTTGAACTCAGGGTCTGGCACTCTTGCTTGGCTTTTTTGCTTAAGGATAGACTTACAGCATTTGAGCCACATCTCTGCTTCTGGGTTTTGACACTCATTTAGTCCACATTCCCCAAGAAACTGTAATTTGTGGATATGTAGTCACTTTGTAGACTTCTTTAAGAATGGCAAATTAGTCCCATTTCTATTCTCATTATATAGCTGCCTCTCTAGTGTTCTCAGCTCAATTCTTGGTAGTGTCTGCAGATACCTTCATTGTGAAAACTGAGTGGAATGGTGGGTATGGACAGCTGCGAGGTAGAGTCCAGGTGTGCTACTTAGCATCCTGTAGCACTGAAGGATGTCCATCACACCAAGGAAAGTTCTGTCTTGAAATGTCACTACTGTGACTGTTGTTAGACCAGAATGTGTCCAATTAAAAAGTACTGTATTTCCTGAACATGTCTATTTTGTGTGTTGCAAAAAAAAATGAACAAAATTAAAGAATATAGCGATATCAGGCCAGTCTAATGGTCTGTGTTAAAACTGCTGACGGGAAGTGGACACCTGAGGATGTGTTGTGTTCTGAAGGGGGTGTGGGTGTCATGGTGAGTGTGAGCATCTATCTGTTAGCAGTAAATGTATTGGCTCTCGAAGAGTGGGGGTAGTCTTGTTAGTGGTAGACATGTAATAAATTGTGGTCTTATTTGTCTTTTTAAACAGATACAGGCAAAATACCTGAAAGGAAGGACAGTCATTGGTGTCGCAGCAGGCCGGTTCCATACGGTGCTGTGGACCAGAGATGCAGTGTACACCATGGGACTCAATGGGGGACAGCTCGGTAAGGAATCTCCCAGGCCAGTACCTGCAAAATAAATTGGCCTTAAGACAGTTATATTCTGACTTACTTCTTTGTGTAACTTTTTAGGCTATCTTCTAGATCCTAATGGAGAAAAATGTGTGACTGCCCCTCGCCAAGTTTCTGCCCTTCATCATAAGGACATCAACCTGTCTTTGGTGGCCGCAGGTGACGGGGCCACCGTGTGTGTCACCACCAGGGGAGATATTTACTTACTTGCGGACTATCAGTGCAAGAAGATGGCATCCAAGTATGTGTATACTCTTCCAGCAAGCCTATGACCGCCAGCCTTAGGCTGTGCTTTGTAAATGATGAGAGAGAAAAAATCGAAAAGGTCTCTGATGATCTTTGTCTTTTAGCAAGGATCCAGTGAATATAAGATTTCTTTGTAAGTTATAAAACAGTATTTCTGCGATATAGTTAACATATGGATAAATGGAACCAAAACATATAGTTAAATGTCCTTTTTAAAAAATATATATCTGGCATACTGTACAAGAATAATCATAATTCCTGGTTTGTGACAGTTGTCATTCATCTGTAACCTTTTATATACTGTGCACACTTATTTTAAAGAAGTAACTGAATGTGGTATATAATTGTATATTGTAAGACTTCTGTCCAGGTCCAGTGCTTAGATTTAATTGGTCCATGTCTTTGTACTTGCATAGGCTATTGTTACCTGAAGGCATCTCACAGTACTATGTAGTAAACTCATAGTTGATTGGGTAGTCAAAAAGTTTGAAAAAGTCATCATGAAGTTTTAGGTATGCATAGGTCCACCAATTTTTAGTTCACCATATTTTGCTTATAAATGATGCTCATAATGTCTCACTTGTGATTGACAGGCAAATAATTGAAATTATGAAAGTAATTGTGGATGAATTTTATATTTTTAACATTTCAGTCTCCTATAATGGATTGATCCACATTTTATTGGACTGCAGTGTTTTGCTATTGCCTTGTAATTCAGTCATTCCCAAGTATTTGATTTCTGTAGAAAAGGGTTACCTTTTGTAGACCAATACTTGATTATATTACAGTTACCATAATAAAAGTACAGAAATAAGCCTTCATTCCTGAGACAGAATAGTTGTAAGAAAGAATTCTAGAGAATTCTGGCGTCTAACTTTTAAAGCAGTTGGTGATTAAAATTTAAAAAAAAAATTTTTTTTTTTTTGACACTCATGGGGACTGAACTCAGGGCCTGGGCACTATCCTTGGGCTTTCTCAAAGCTAGAGCCCTACCACTTGAGCCACAGTACCACTTCCAGCTTTTTTCTTTTATGTGGTACCAAGGAATCGAACCCAGATCTTCATGCATGCTAGACAAGCACTCTTACCACTAGGCCAAATTCCCGGCCTCAGTGATTTAAATTAAAGCTGGGCACTAATGGATTATACCTGTAATCCTACCTACTCAAGAGATTGAGATCTGAGGATCAGAGTTCAAAGCCAGTCTCAGCAGAAAAGTCCATGAGATTATTATCTCTAATCACCAGAAAACCAGAAATGGTGCTGTTGCTCAAGTGGTAAAGCACTATCCTTGAGCTAAAGAGCTCAGGGACAGTGCCCAGGCCCAGAGTTCAAGCCCCATGACAGACCCCCCCCCCCCCAAAAAAATGCAGTCACACTTAGGAAGTTATAACCTCACCCACTATTTGGCCTCTGAATGTTTGTTAGCAAAGGGGATTTAGTTATTGAATGTATATATGTGTGCAAGTACAAGACTGAGAGGATGTAGCCTAAACAGAAAAAAAACAGCTGCTTGAAAGGAGAGGTTGAGGATTCCCAGAAATGGTATCACTTTCCTTTATTTTTTCTAGTCACCTATTGATGATTATTTGAATAGCTATTTCTTAAAAATTATGTGTAAATGTGTGTGTTAGAAAACAGAAATTTAGGGGTTTTGTTTGTATTTTAATCCAGACAGCTGAACTTGAAAAAGGTTCTAGTGTCAGGGGGTCGTATGGAATACAAAGTTGATCCTGAGCATTTGAAAGAAAATGGGGGCCAGAAGATCTGCATTCTTGCAATGGATGGAGCTGGAAGGGTACGTATATTTATGTGCAAGTATCCTAATCTCATTGTCATCTGAGACAGTTGTCAGGAGATGCCGTATCAGAAAACAGTTACTGTATCAGGGATGTTTTCTGTTGATTTTGTTTTGCTGGTTATATCTGATATCCAGTACTAATTACTATGGAGCTAGTGTTTCAGGACAAATATGACAGTTTAATGTTGCAGAGTCTCTAAACCATGAAAGAGTGTTTCTCTATTAAAGTACAATTTAAAATTTCACGTGAGTCTTACTGAAACTGAATAAAGAACTTGGATAAATGACTTGGAATGTACATTCAATATTGATAAATGATGTTAAATTGCATAGATAAAGGGTTTTTAACTGCTTTTAAACTAAAAAAAGCAGGCAGGTGACTCACACCTGTGATACCAGCTACTCAGGGTGGCAGAGATCTCATTTGAGACAGTCCAAGCAAAAAGCAAGATGTCTTCTTGACTAGATTGGTGTGTGGCTCACACACACCCCTGCTGCTCAGTCATGAGCAGGACTGGTGTTCCCCTGGCTCAGGCAGAAAGCCACACCTTGTTTAGAAAGTAACCCTGAGCACAAAAAGGAGCCAAAGGTGTGGCTCTAGTGGTGTGAAGGCTCTGAGCTCACACCCCAAACCCCAACACGACAAACCAAAACAGAATCAAAAACCCATTAGGAAACCACTGTCAATACTAAACTTGGTGCATACTTGGGAAAAATTTCCTTCAGACTTTGAGTTATATATGTTCAGAGTTTATAAATATTGACATTCTAAGTATAAAAATGAATCGCTCAGCTCTTTTATTAGAGTTCTAGTTTTAGTACCCTGTTGAAATGTGTCATTATAGTTCTCTAATAAAGTTGAAAATTTTAAATGTTTATATTTAAACATATGCTTAAATTGACATTACTAATTAAATTATAAACGTGTTTTTAACAAGTTTAGTAAAGCTGAAATATTTAAATTTGAAGTTGCATTTTAAAATTGGTTTATATTAATTGAATAGTTTAAACATGTTAGCTAGAAAAAACTTCTTTGTCCTTTTCTTATAAAACAAAAGAACCTTTTATGAGTCATAAAAAGTGCTATGAAATTTGTCATCTTAGAAACTGTAGAATTAAAGCTTGGGTACTGGTGGTTCATGCCTGTCATGCTAGCTACTCAGGAAGCTGAGATCTGAGGATTGTGGTTCGTAGCTAGCCTAGGCAGCAAAGTTGTGAGTCTTTTATCTCCAATTAATCCCAGAAAAAGCTGGAAGTGAAGCTATGGTTCAAGTGGTAGAGCATTAACCTTGAGCATAAAGAAGCTCAGGGGCATTCCCCAGGTCCTGAGTATAAGCCCCAGGTCCAGAAACAAATTAATTGAATAATTAATCATAAAGCTCCTTATACTCGTTCATTGTGTGTGTGTGTGTGTGTGTGTGTGTGTGTTTAACTAGTTTGGCCTTGGCAGATTCCATTTTGTGCTTTGTTCATATAAATTTGTTTATGGGGGCATTTTAGTTTTAAAAGTCCCTCATTTTTGCTGGTTAGCTGTGGACAAACCAGCTCTTAGAGACAGAGGCCAGAAGGATTGCTTGTGTGCAGCCAGCTTGGGCTGGTTATAAACAAAGAAAACAAACACAAGTAATATGTGGAATGCTAATGAATGGATGAAGCTGAATGGGGAAACCCAGCACCCCTCTCTGGTCACTTTTCATCTCAGATTGTCTCTGACCTATATGTTGGGAATACTAAGATCTGTGTAATCATTTGCAGCCGTTGAACTCTTAAGATTTTGTTGTAGTGATGTAACTGGGTTATATGCTGTTTCTTTCTTATGAAAGTTTATTAGGAAGAGAACACACTTTCAATAGACTGAAAATGAATAATCTTTAGGGTGAGAATGATAATTACTTCGCTCTAGCAAGAGTTTTTATTCTAAGTTTTTATATTATTATTAAGCCCCTCCTCAGAACCAGGTACAATTTAATGATGAATTAGTATATACTCCTGAAAGAGTTCTTTGAAATCATCTTGACTTATGTATTATCTATCTTTTCTAAGAAAGAATGTTCACAGAAATATACTAATTAGAGCTTTTTTGATTTATATTTTAGTTTGGAAGCTATTTTGTTTTTTATTGTGGTATGCTTTGGTTTTATTTTAGGTGTTCTGCTGGAGATCAGCGACCAGTTCTCTTAAGCAATGTCGATGGGCATATCCACGCCAAGTCTTAATTTCTGATATTGCCTTAAATAGAAATGAACTTCTGTTTGTCACACAGGATGGGGAAGGATTTAAAGGGAAATGGTTTGAAGAAAAGCGAAAGAATTCTGAAAAGAAAGGTCAGTTTATATAGATGGACAGCACACGAAAGTATCCTTCAGCAAACCTTTAATTTTATAAGTATATACCTGTGGCATTTATGTATTTTTTATTATTAATTTATTTCCTGATGCTTAAGTATGCTGATGGCAAAAGACATAAATATCCCGCTTGGTTTCTAGCATTTGGTATATTCCCTCACTAAATCTTTTTATTTATTTATTTATTTTGCCAGTCCTGTGTCTTGAACTCAGGCCCTGAGCACTGTCTTTGGGTTTTCTCAAAGCTAGAGCTCTACCATTTGAGCCACAGCACTACTTCCAGCTTTTTGTGTGGATGTGATGCTGAGGAATTGAACCCTGGTCTTCGTGCATGCTAAGTAAGCACTCTACCATTAGGCCAAACTCCAGGCCCACTAAATCCTCTTTTGAAAGAATAAAAAGATATGAATAGATTTCCCTTTCAGAAAGCTAACTTTGATTATAGAATAGTAGTGTTTGTTCACCGAAATGAAGTATGGCTAAATAATTAGCTCACCACAAATCTCCTGTAGGTAGTGCCTAATATGTTGAAGGTAGAGGTTCTTCAGGATTTAATGTGTATGAATGATATTTCCATACTTTAAAGATTGTTTTTGATTCCAGCTGTTAGATCTTTTTAATAATGTCTGTGAAGCATAATTAATGATACTCTATTTTTTTTTTACCAGACATTTTATCAAATGTGCATCATTCCTCATCAGAAGTCTCATGTATATCTGATACAAATAGTATGTATGAAAGAATTCGGCTTGAAAAACTTACTTTTGCCCACAGAGCTGTTAGTGTCAGCACGGATCCAAGCGGCTGCAACTTTGCAATTCTGCAGTCAGATCCTAAAGCAAGGTATAGTATAGCTCTCTTTATTAAATGTTATTGAGTTCTGTTAGTTGGAGGTAGGCTAATAGAAACATCAGGGGTACTGTTGAAGAGGGAAGGCCAGAGAGTAGGCTGGCATCCATCCTCGTTTGCCCAGTTCTGTTCCAGGGTTAAGCACCTAGGAAAACCTGTATTATGCAGCAAGTCAAAAAGATTTGTCTCCTGCCTGTAGGTGGACCTGTAGTTGGAAAGTTGTGGCTGAATTCTTACGGTACTGAAAGAACAAGGGTTACAGACAAGTGTTGCTTAGTGTTGACCGTCCTCTATCTGGGACCTGAAGTATTTGCATAGTCCATAGTTTTTCTTTACTTGTGAAATAAAAGAAAAGAGAGGAAAAGTTGGGGAACTGTACTTTTCATTGAGTTTGAATATTTTTAGTCATATCTTTAGTGATTCAAAGAATTTTTAAATGAAATAAGTCTTTTGAAGTTGTTCTGACATTTACTTGTAGAAAAAGAGAACATTGGGGCTGGGAGTTTGGCCTAGTGGTAGAGTGCTTGCCTTGTGTGCATGAAGATCTAGGTTCGATTCCTCAGTATGACATACATAGAACAAAGCTGGAAGTGGTGCTGAGGCTCAAGTGGTGGAGCTCTAGCCTTGATAAAGTCTCCAAGGACAGTGCTTAGCCCCTGAGCACAAGTCCAGGACTGGAAAAAAAAAGAAGACATTGACTTTAAAAAAAATTTTAATTCAGATCATTTTAGTATGAGAGAAAATACATGAATATGAAAAGGAGTTAGAGGTTGATGTGATATGTAATACTTGATGCAACAATTTTTGTTTTATGAAATACCACATTAAAATTTCTGTTTAATAAAAAAAATTGATTTTCAAGAGAATCAGCTAGAGATGCTTCCTCTCACCTCAGAATCTTGAAAGTAACACTTAGACTTTTACTTTACTTCTAGCCTTTATGAAATTCCAGTGGTGTCATCGTCCTCCTTTTTTGAAGAGTTTGGCAAACTCTTGAGGGACACAGATGAAATGGACAACATCCATGATGTGACCTTCCAAGTTGGCAATAGAATCTTCCCTGCACATAAGTACATCCTGGCAATGCGCTCTGACTTTTTCCAGAAATTATTTCTTTCAGATAGTACTACTTCAGAGTCTACAGATATTTACCGGAAAGATGAAGATTCTTCAGGGTGCCATCTCTTTGTGGTAGATAAAGTTCATCCTGATTTGTTTGAATGCCTTTTGCAATTTATATATACAGATACTTGTGACTTTTTAACTCATGGCTTCAAACCAAGACTACTCTTGAGCAAAAAGTCAGAAGAGTATCAGGATTCTCCAAATACTGATATGAACAAAATAAGTTGCTATGAAGATGATAATCAGAAATCAGCATATGCAGTTTACAAAAGCAATCAAGCCCATACAATTAGTGAAAGGCAGAAAAGTAAACTCAAGTCTTCTAAAAAAGGAAAAAGTGGAGAAGATGATCCTGTAAGAATGCTGCAAAATGTTGCAAAGAAATTTGGCCTCAGTAATTTGAGTAGTAGGTAAGACTTCCTTAATATCTGTTGTATACTTTCCTAAGTTCTCTTTTTTTTTTTGGGAGGGGGGGTCCAGGAGGTCTGCAGCCCAGGTAAAGACTGCAGCCCAGTTTATTTCAAGTTCTGACCTTAAATACTCTGATTAAAAGTAGGGAACTGCCAGAGGCTACATTCATACAAAATACTAATCAAGTCACAAATAGGATAAATGAGAAGCGATTAACATTGCCCAAAGTCATCTTGATAAGAAGTGATTGACATTGCTTAAAGTTATCATGATAAGAGCTACTTCGTTGTGTACACAATTGTGCTGGTCCAAGGTCACTGACCCCATAGTCATGGTCACTGACCCCACAGTCGGTCCCCAACATCTCCTCCGTCTTTATTTTAAAAGATGCGAACCCTTCTGTCTTAGGATGGGTGGATCTCTGCCTCTGCCTTACCCATCATGGGGAACTTCTTCAGATCAAGCTGAAGGCCCTGTCTTAGGTTGGTCAGAGCGCATCCCCATCTTTGACTGTGATTCCTCTCCGGGGGGATCTCAACCATCTGGGGCTTAGATCTATGGAGTTGTCCTGCAAGGTTTAGCAATGAATTTTGCAAGATCTTTACCACACAAGGCAGGCAAATAATAATTATTAGAAGTAACATTCCTGGACCAACAAAGGTCATCAGCAAGCCTTTTAGGTTATTCAAGGAGGGAACATAGTGCTGAGACTGTTCAAATAACTCTTTGGCTGTCTCAGTGTCAAGAGATGGCACCTGCTACTATTAATCCAATAAACCTCCTAGGGCGCATTAGGTAAGACTTTTCCTTAATATCTGTTGTATACTTTCCTAAGTTCTCTTTTTAAATCTTTTTTTTTTTTTTTTAATTCTCTTACCCCCATCTTTCGTCTTACTTTTTTGGGGGGTGAGATACATGGATGTGTACTTGCTCTGCTTTAGGGTAAGGTTATCTCTGGGACTTCCTAACTCAGCCATCTAAGGATAGGAGGTTTGTTGTAGCATACTAGAAGGATATTGGGTGTTAGGCCCATCCAGTATATAATTCTGCCACTGCTATTACTAGTTAGAGCAAATGCCTTTGCTTCCTCAATTTCTCAGTATATAAAATAATTGGTATAATATTCACTTCAAATTGTTGCTAAATGTTGGTCATATAGCCTGTATAAATGCCTTAACAATGAACAATGTTGTCACATAAAACAGATTTTTTTTTTCTTCAAGGCACTTGAGTTGCTTGTGGCAGTATAACACTGTGGTGAGCAGGAAGGATATATATCATGAAAACAGTGACAGACATAGTGTTCTGGCTTTGATTTGGTATTGTCAGTAATGATTGAAGTTTTATTTATCTTGGAATGGATTGTATGGAGTAACCTTCAGAAAATAAAATTGTTGGGTTCAGATCTAAACATACTTGTTAGCCTTGTTGTTGAGACTTTACCTTGGTTGGGGAATAGATTTACCCATTGTTAACTTACACTTTCTCTTGATAGGTTAGATGGTGTCAGATTTGAAAATGAAAAAATTAATGTTATTGCCAAGAAAACTAGTAATAAACTGAAGCTAAATCAGAAAAAGTGGTAAGTTGAGAAGTGAGGATACAGTTTTCATGTCTTATCTTTGATAAGAGCATGAGCCTGGGAATGAAGCACCTACCCATGTCTGAAGCCAAATCTGTAGATAGATGCCCTCTCTTACCTGTTCTGCTATTTTAAATGATGAGATAACATTAGGAAGATATTAAAGGATAACATCAACTGTTTTGTAAGACATGAAGAAGTTTATTATTGTGATTACTTTCTAATGAAGAGAAATTTTTTTTATTAAATACTTTATTAACATTGATTTTTACATCATATTTCAGATGACAAGTTTAACAAACAAGTGTTCAAGAAGGGAATGTCTATATACAATCACTGGCGCTTAGTTTTTAGAGCTTAATCCAAATTAGGCTAAGGGTTTGTATGTCATAGAAACATATTAATTTATGAAATAAAATATGTCTATAGAGTCATAGGTTTTTAGGTCTATATAGTTATGTTTATATTTCCATTACCATGTCCATAGCATTGAGTATGCAAATATTGAGTCCTCTCTCTTATACTCTTTGGATTTAATAGCCACATATTAAGGATACCATGCGCCTTTTGAGAAAATTTTTTTATTTTTGTTTTTCTTTGTTTGAATTTTTTCTGCTTTTAAGGAGGGTTTGATACAGACCACTAAACCAATCTATTTTCATTATGATAATTTCCTTTAGTATAATTTTTTCCCAGGAATAATAACACTATTCTAAATATATAACATATAAGTATGTTATAAAAAGTTTTGTGTTGAATATTTGTACATTTTTGTTGAAAAGCTTAGGAGAAAGAGATCTGATAGATTTCTAAACAATGCCTGGTACAGATAAGAGTTAAATATGATCTCACTTAACTGTCACTAATAACCCTATCTGGAAGAGGAAAGAAAAAACAGGCAAAAGATATTTTTGAATATATATCTCTCTCAAATGCATATTAATTTGCCTGAGGTGGAGGGAGGTGAAGAAGTGTATTTGTATGTATATAAGGTTTTAATTCTGCCTCCTTTTAGCTAAGTTAAACCACATCATTTAATATATTTGATGTGCGTATGTAAAGAAATTTCTCTGATTTTAAAATTGGACATCTACTTGCAGCTCATTTCTGTGTGATGTGACCATGAAGTCAGTGGATGGAAAGGAGTTTCCCTGTCACAAATGTGTGCTGTGTGCCAGACTGGGTAGGTCACTTTAGATTAGCACCTGATTTCCTTATTAGTATTGCTTCATTCTTACTGTTCTGAACTTTATTCCTTTCAGAATATTTCCATAGTATGCTGAGTAGCTCGTGGATTGAGGTAAGATTTCAATGGAAAGTGCTTAGTAACTGTGAGGAAATTATATGCCAAAGAAATTCAGAATTAGAAACTTAATATTTTAACATAGTTTTTCATTTGTATTGAATTTGTATTTATGCTAAGGCCTTCTAGAAAATAGCAACCTTTGAAAGTTAAAATTATTGCTTTTCAGCTACTTAAATAAAACTTTCCTTCTTATGGTTTATATCAGGCATACCTATCTTTTTTCTGAATTATTCTTTATTCTTATTTTATACCATACTTTAGAATTATATATGTCTCAGTTTTCTGTTTTATGTTTGAGAGCTTTTGAAATTTTTCCCTATCCAAAGTTTTCATATTCATAACTCAAGTTAGAGTTACTTATATTACATTATTTGAAATGAGTTACTTTGATTTTTTTTTTTTTTGTATTCTTATTCTACTTAGGGTTCCAGGTGTGCATCTCTGGGAATGCCCATACATTCTGAAGTTCTGACAGTTATCTTGGACTACCTCTACACTGATGAAGCTCTGCTGATAAAAGGTACTAAAAGGAGTGTACCTGAGGACATGATTTACAAAGCTTTATATACTTCAGCATTTAGCTAACAAATTTCAGATGTGCAGCGACCAGTATTTTCTCAATTCAGAGCATTTTTACTACCTCCCAGAATAATTCAGTGTTTTAGCACTCATTAGAAACCCTTTAGTAGTCACTGTTCTTTGTCTGGATCTGCCTGCGCTGGACTTCCTTGTAAACAGAATCAAACATTAATGGAATCAAACATTACATAACCTTTTTCCTCTAACGTCTTTTCTGTAGGATGTTTTCAGGGCTCACCTATGTGATGCCAGCTGTGCCTCTCCTTCCCATCCCCTCTCCTGTTTACATTGGTTTTTTGTTTGTTTGTTTGTAATAAGTTTGCAGTGGTTTAGGGGAAATTGTTTTAAGTCAGTTAGTACTTGGAATTAAGGAGATTGTTTTGAATTAAAGAGTTCTTACAGTTGTTAGATGATAAATTCTGTTTTAAGTAGGAAAGTCTTGAGAACTCCTTTGTACCCATATATATCTGTGATTATGTATATATATCATATTTATCTGTCTATATGTCTGTATCATCTATTATCTTGCAGTATGTAGCCATTTCGATATATGGAAAGTAATCAAGAGTCCTTTCTTTACTAATGTCTTAATTTTTTAAAATTTATTTTTCTTTACTAAGTGTAATGGTTAGAAAGTAAAGAGTAAAATTTCTTTTCTTTTTCTTTTTGTTAGAATCTCCAAATGTGGATTTTATTTGTAGTGTTCTTGTGGTAGCTGACCAGCTTCTCATAATTCGATTGAAGGAGGTTTGTGAAGTAGCACTAACTGAAAAACGTGAGTAATTTTAAATTAGAATTTTAGTGTATTTTAGATTGATACAAGCTTACTTATTGACCTTAGTTTTGCATTATGGTAAAACAGTAATGATAACAATGATAATTATTATACTTTTGTACCTGTACTAGGACTTGAACTTGGCCTCATATTCTTGCTCTGTTTTCTTTCTCATAGCATTTATTAAGGTATCCTAAAGTCATGTATACAAATGTTACCAAACTGAAAATTTCAAGAGTTAAAAAGGAAGATTTTTTTTACCTTTACTCTTACTTTGGTTGTTACCTCTGCATTTAGCTGCCCAGTTTCTACTATTTACTCTAATCCTTTCTTTCTCTTATCCCTCCCTCCCTCCCTCCCTCCCTCTCCTCTTTCTTGCCCTCTCTCCCCTCCTTCCCTCTTGGAAGCACTCTTGCTTCCATGGACATTTTCTACTACTGACAACTGGCACTCTACCAGCTTGAACTGCACTTTCACTTCTGGCTCTTTGCTGGTTAAATAGTTAGTTGGAGATAAGAGTCTCTCAGATTTCTCTACTAGGGCTGGCTTCCAACCTCAATTCTCAGATTTCAGATTACAGAGGAGCTAGAATTACAGGTGTAAGCCACTACTTTGTTCCATTAATATATTTCTCCTTTTTTCTTAAATTTGTGGCTACTCAACTTTGAAACCCAAAATTATTTTGTGTTTTTGTTATGTGTTCTTTGTGTCCGCTTCTTTCAGCTGTCAAAACTGACACCTCTTCACTGTTACTCACATGTCCCGCCTTCTGTCCCCACAGTTCCTCTGGCAAGGACAGTGTTCACCTTACTTTTGTACAGTGATTAGTCTTTATATGCTTTTCATCCTTCTGCTTTCTTTAATCTATCTGTAGGAAATAATTGTGTCTTTTTCATGTTTATTAAAAAATTTGTATTTAGTTTGCTTTTTTGTTTCTTTAGGAAGCATGAAGACATTCCTATCCAATTTTTGTAATATGTTCTTGCTAAGAGTTGCATAGCTGTTGTCTTTCCTATTTTTCCATGAGCACTAATAGAAATGGATGAAATAATTCTACAAACTGGACTAATGTTTACTAATTTACAAGTTACCAAAAAAACAATACCCTTGGTCTTTTATGAGCAAGAAAAGAAACATTAAAATATAAGCATATAATAGGATTCAGATTAACATCCAGGTGATAGTGTTCCCTGTTTCACTTCCTGGACCTCTGGATATTCTTTCTTTGCACCTCTGCCCAGTTGAATCTATTGAATGAATTCCATGGTCTTTCTAGAAATTAGCAAAAAAAGTTTGATGGAATGTTGGGCAATGTGCTGGTCTTAGGCCTATTCAACAACTTTAATGATACATTTTTTTAATATATTTTTTATTGTAATTAATAGAAGGGTTACGTGATATTTGCCAGATAAATGGTGCATTAATTCCCACACATTGATACCCTTTCACATGTCATGGTCCCCATTTCCCTTCCCCCCTCCCCCACCCCTCATCTTGTACATTTTTATTACTCTGTAAATTGTGACTTGCTTTCATCATCATTTGAAACTTGAGGCTAGTTAGGAGTAAAACAGAGGCTTATTATTGTCTGTAATTTGAACTTTTGACAAAATATAGAGAACAAAGAAGTCATATAGAGAATAGCTGTGTTCCTGTGTTGACAAAGATGCAGAGCAAGAAAAAGAATAGTTTCAGAAAGCTGCAGTTAGTGGCATATATATGGAATGTAAGTGGAAGGTTTTTAGCAAAACAGGGCATTTCATATATTAGTTACTAAATTCAGGTTCTTTCAGTGTGTATTAGATCTTGTACTGGAATAGAAAATGTTAAGATGTATTTTTCAATTATATACATATATATATTGTGATAGATTAGTAAGTAATATTTTATAGAATTAATCAGTTTTTCCTACTTTTAAAATATTTCAATCTTATATAAGAGAATAACTACTTCGTGCTACATAAATGAAAAGTCATCAATGAAAGAGAAGTATTCAAAAGTTTTTAGAAAGAATATTGTTCTCATGTCTTTGCTTTTAGGTGATTTTAATACCTCTTTTAGGTTTTGTTTAAATTTTTTACTTATTTATTCATATTTTTAATTGTTGGAGTGATGTACAGAGGAGTTACAGGTACATTTATCAGGTAGTAGTTACATTGTTTCTTGAACACCCCTTCCCGTTTTTTCTCCCACTTTCCCTCCACTACCCCCTCCTACTCATCTTGTTTTTCCCTTACCTTCCCATTTTCAAATACACAAATGAAAGTATATACAACATACCAGATACCAAAGAAAGATACAGTAACAACATGAGATAAACCTTAATGGGAAAAGAAAAGAAATAGCTTTACTTAGTACATTAAGAACAACAATCACAAAGGTAAACCTCTTGTTTCTATATCCTGGAGTTCATTTTGCTTAGCCTCATCCTATATGGACATATTGTACATAGCTTTTGAGCTATTATGATCTTCTATTAGGAGAATCCTAAATTTCTTAAAATTTTAATGTGTCTTTCTTTGGTTGATTGTGGGGCTTGAACTGAGAAGCCTGCCTGGTCACTATCCCTAAACTTTTTCCATTCAAGGTTTATGCTGTACCACTTTGAGCTACAGCTCCACTTTCTATTTTCTGGTGGTTAATTGGAAATAAGTCTCATGGATTTTCCTGCCTGGGATGGCTTTGAAATATGACCCTCACATCTCAGCCTCCTGAATAGCTAGGATGACAGGCGTGCGTCACCGCTGCTCAGTTTGTGCCTTTCTTTTTAAACTACTTCAGCTAGCGTGATAGGAAATGAGTTCTATGTTTGTTCCAGGATAAGTTGGTTTTGATAAGAAAATACTTTGAAATATTCCTTGTTTTAAGTTTTCCAGTCTTATAAGTGTCAAAATAACTGTCTTGTTGTAGTAACTTGCCTTTTTACATGTGTTGCAACTCCTTTCTTTCTTTGTAGTTACCCTTAAGAACTCTGCTATGTTGCTGGAATTTGCAGCCATGTATAATGCTGAACAGTTGAAACTGTCTTGTTTGCAGTTTATTGGGCTGAATATGGCAGCTTTACTTGAAGCAAGGTTGGTTGAGTATATTATATGACTTTTACAAGAGCAGATGCATAAATATTGTAATAGAAGATACATTAATAATTTGAAAGTGAATAATACTTAGAGAAATTTTGGAAACATTTGTCTATCAGTTACTTTGAGGTTGGTTTTTTTTCATTTCTTTTTTCCTTTGGAGACAAGGTCAGTTTATGGACTGACTGACTTTAAACTTAGGCTCCTCCTGCCTCAGCTTCCTGAGTGCTAGCATTATAGGTATGTCACGACACCTAGCAAATAGGGTTTTTTTTTTTTTTGCCGGTCCTGGGCCTTGAACTCAGGGCCTGAGCACTGTCCTTGGTCTCTACTATTTCAGCCATTGCACCATTTCTGGCTTTTTTCTATGTATGTGGCACCGAGGAATTGAACCTGGATCTTCATGCATGCTAGGCAAGCACTCTACTACTAGGCTAAACTCCCAGCCCCGGGATTTTTTAAATAAAACTTTAATAATCTTTTTTCTTGTTGTTACTTATGGGACTTGAACTCAGGGCCTCGGTACTGTCCCTGAGTGCTTTCACTAAAGGCTAGTGTTCTACTACTTTGAGCCATACCTCCACTTGATTGTTAATTGCAGTTAAAAGGTTCAGGGACTTTCCTACCAACGGTGGCTTATAACTCAGAGTAGCGAGGTATCTCAGCCTCCTGAGTAGCAAGGTTTATAGGCATGAGCCACCAGTGTCAGTCTTAGTACATTTTAAAAATGTCAATCAGAGTGTTGTTTTTGCTCACTATAACATCAGTGGTAATGAATATGGATGATTAAGGTCAGACTTCTCAGTGTCAGTTTATATATTAAGGTTTTATATTTATTTCTGTATTTTGTTTCACTAATAACAATAATGGCAACAACTAATACTTAGTATATACTTTTGTGTTTTGTTTCAGCAGTTACAATAATTGTAAGGTAATGCTTACTTTAAACTGGACATTTTTCTGAAAGCTGTTATATAAATCCCATAACTTTCATAGAAATGTTACAAAGTAGGGTCTATTACCATTCATCATGCTGTTGAGAAAAAAAATCCAGAAACTCTTTCCTTTTGGGCAAGGAATTGAAAAATCTTAATTTATCTAATTGTTATAAAGTTAACAGCTTTTTAATAACACTTTTTTTTTGGGGGGGGGGGTTGACTCTGGTCCTGGGGCTTGAACTCAGGGCCTGAGTGCTGTCCCTGAGCCTCTTTGTGTCATAGCATTATTTCTGGTTTTCTGGTAGATAATTGTAGATAAGTCTCAGGGATTTTCCAGCCAGGCTGGCTTTGAAATATGATCCTCAGTTCTCAGTCTCCTGAGTAAGATTATAGATGTGATTCAAAAGTGCTCAGCAAGTACATCACTTTTTAAAGTAAAAATCATTTCAATTAAATTAATTTGGATATATGAGTGAAATGAGATATTTTGCTTTTTTTGGAGTCAAATTGCAACTCAGAAATTGCCAGGTAAGCTCAACTTTGAGAAAATTCGTTTGCCATTTAGTCTTTATTAGTAATTTTGCAAATGCTTTTAAATATAAATGTTATGAGATTGTTAAGACCATGTTATTTTAGTTAGGCTTTCAGTCTAAACTAATTTCAGTTTTGATATTGTTTTACTAATACTACTGGAAACAGTTATTACCTGAATTGCCAAATTAATATCATTATCCTTGTCAGATGAAATATGCAACCAAAAAAATAAAACATAGGCTGAGAGCGTGGCCTAGTGGTAGAGTGCTTGCCTAGCATGCATGAAGCCCTAGGTTGGATTCCTTGGTACCACATTTACAGAAAAAGCTGGAAGTGCTGCTGTGAAGTTTTCAGGCCCTGGGTTCAAGCCCTAGGACTGGCAAAAAAACCAAATTCTGCTGTAAGAGTTTTGCTTTTATTTAAGGTACTCCTGTATTGTTTGCTATCTTGAAAAGCTATTGAAAGCTATCTGTTTTCAAAATAACAGTAAACATAATCTTTTTTTTTTTTTGGCCAGTCCTGGGCTTGAGCTCAGGGCCTGAGCACTGTCCTTGGACTTTTTCAAGGCTAGAGCTCTACCACTTGAGCCTCAGCACCACTTCCAGCTTTTTTCTATGTATGTGGTACCAAGGAATGGAACCCGGGTCTTCATGCATGCTAGGCAAGCACTTTAACCACTAAGCCAAACTCCTGGCCAGTAAACATAATCTTGAAAAATAACTTTCTTTTTTAGCAACTTCTAGTATCGTTACCTGTTTTTAAAATATTAACAGCGGTTAAGTCATTTAAAATACAGTTTTTTTCCTTTTCTATCTAGATCTCTTGATGTTTTAAGTGAAGATGTTTTGAAGGATCTTTCTGTATTTTACCGGAAAATGGTAAGAGTTTTGAATTCCTAGCGAAGAATTCATTGGCTGTAAAGTATCATATTAGGTCTAGTTTCACAATGAGAAGAATTTCCTATGGCTTTAAAATACATGGAGCCTTTTAGAACTGAGAATTCTTCTTTAAGAATTTTCTAAGTGTTGGGGCTGGGAACGTGGCCTAGTGGCAGAGTGCTTCCTCTAGCATGCACAGAGACCTGGGTTCAATTCCTTGGTACCACATACATAGAAAAAGCCATAAATGGTACTGTGGCTCAAGTGGTAGAGCTCTAGCCTTGAGAAAGTCCAAGGACAGTGCTCAGGCCCTGAGTTCAAGCCCCAGGACTGGCAAAAAAAAAAAAGGAATTTATAAAGTGTAACTCCCATGTGCAATGTTATCAGAACATGTGTTCTCTTCTCCATTTTTGCACAGTTTACCCTGTTATACTTCAATAAATCCTTGCTGAAACTTAAAAGAAAAAAAATGAGAACATAGGATTATTTCACATTTATACATAATACTATGAAATCAAAATTGAAGTTACTTAATACAGTTAGCATCAATTCTTAAAAACATTGTGATTTAATTTTTAAAGTTTTGGTTGGTTGTGGGGCTTGAATTCACATCCTGTACACTGCCCTTGAGCTGTTTTTTGCTCAAGGCTAGTACTTTGCCACTTTGAGCCACAGATCCACTTCTTGTTTTTTGGTGGCTAATTGGAAATACAAGTCTCACAGACTTTCCTGACTGGACTGGCTTTGAACGCTCAAATTTTTTTTTTTTTAATTGTAATTAGTAAAAGGGTTACATGATATTTGCCAGATAGAAGGTGCATTAATTCACATACATTGATACCCTTTCACATGTCTTGGTACCCATTTCCCTCCCCCCCCACACCCCCCAGCCGTCTTGGTTTTCCCCCCTTCCCTATCAAATTTCAAATATCCAAATGCAAATAAATTCAATATATCAGATAACAAAGTGAGATACTATAACAATATGAGATAACCAAGGGACAGCAAAGGAGATGAGAGAAAACATAGTACATTAAGGACAACAATCATTCATTATATGGCTTTTGTTTCAATATCCTGGAGGATAGCTTCACATTATATGGCCTTATGTATCAAGATTTTGCTCTATTGCAGATCTCTGCTAGTAGAGCCCAGGGTTTCTACTGATTATGACGAATGAGGGAAACCATTGAGCCTAAGTTCCCTTGAGTCTGGCTTACTTCACTTAATATGATTTTTTCTAAGTCTTTCCATTTCCTAACAAATGGGGCGATGTCATTCTTTCTGAAAGCAGCATAGAATTTCATTGTGTACAAATACCACAACTTGTTGATCCACTCATCAACTGAGGGACATCTAGGTTGGTTCCATATCTTTACTATGGTGAATAATGCTGCAATGAACATTGTTGTGCTAGTGGATTTAGTATGTCCTTGTTTCTGGATGGTTGGGTAAATGCCAAGTAGTGGAATTGCTGGGTCATAGGGGAGTTCTATGTTTAGCCTTTTGAGGCACTGCCACACTGCTTTCCATAGTGGTTGAACGAGTTTGCACTCCCACCAACAGTGTAGTAGTGATCCCTCCTGGCCACATCCCCTCTAGCATCTATTATTATTTGTTTTCCTGATCCTGGCCATTCTAACTGGAGTGAGGTGGAATCTTAGAGTTGTTTTGATTTGCATTTCTTTTATGACCAGAGATGTTGAGCATTTCTTCATGTGTCTATAGACCATTTTTGTTTCTTCTTCAGAGAAGACTCTCTTTGGCCCATTTTTTAATGGGATGGTTGTTACTTTGGAGGTTAGTTTTGGAGTGATTCAATTTTTTGAGTTGTTGATATATTTTAGATATGAGGCCTTTGTCCGTTGTTTGGTTGGTGAAGATCTTCTCCCACTCTGTAGGCTTCCTAATTAATTTACTAGCTATGTCCTTTGCCATACAAAAGCTCTGCAGTTTAATGCAGTCCCACTTATCCAGCCTTTCTCTGATTTGTTGTGATTCTTGTCCTTATTAAGAAAGTTTCAACCTGTGCCAAGGAGGCCTAGTGTATCTCCTATTCCTTCCTGTAGAGTTTTCAGTGTGTCAGCTTTTACCTCCAGGTCTTTGATCCATTTGGAGTTAATTCTAGTGCAGGGTGACAAAGAAGGATCCAACTTTAGTTTTCTGCAGGTGCTTAGCCAGTTCTGCCAGCACAACTTGTTGAAGAGGCTGTCTTTCTTCCATTCTATTTTTTTGGCTCCCTTGTCAAAGATTAGGTGGCCATAGGTCTGTGGTTTAATATCTGGGTCCTCAGTTCTATTCCATTGGTCTTCAGGCCTGTTCCTGTGCCAGTACCAAGCTGTTTTGATAATTATAGCTCTGTAATAGAGTCTAAAGTTTGGAATTGAAATTCCTCCAGCGCTGTTCTTTCTGCTAAGAAGTGTTTTTGCTATACGGGGTCTTTTATTATTCCATATGAAATTTTGGATTGCCTCTTCTATTTCTTTAAAGAATGACATTGGGATATTGATGGGTATTGTGTTGAATTTGTAGATAGCTCTTGGCAAGATTGTCATTTTCCCAATGTTGATTCTTCCAATCCAGGAGCATGGGAGGTTTTTCCATTTCCTTAGTTCTGCTTTAATTTCCTTTTTTAGGGTTTTAAAGTTTTCATCAAAAAGGTCCTTTACATTCTTAGTTAAGCTAATTCCTAGGTACTTTATTTTCTTTGAGGCTATTTGAAAGGAGTTGCTTTCCTGATTATTGCCTCGTTCCTCTCACTGTTGGCGTAAAGGAAGGCAGTTGATTTTTGAGGGTTGATTTTATAGCCTGCTACTCTTCCAAAGCTTTGAATCAGCTCAAGGAGCTTAGGAGTAGAGTCTATAGGATTCTTTAAATACAGAATCATGTCATCTGCAAAGAGGGATAGTTTTATTTCCTCTTTCCTTACTTGGATCCCCTTTATGCTTGCTTCTTGCCTTATTGCACTGGCTAGGAATTCTAGTACTATGTTAAAGAGTAGTGGAGAGAGTGGGCATCCTTGTCTCGTTCCTGATTTTAGAGGGAATGGCTTTAGCTTTTCACCATTAAGTGTAATACTAGCAGTGGGTTTCTCATACACAGCCTTTATTACATTGAGGAATGTTCCATGGATTCCTAGTTTCTCCAGAGCTTTTAACATAAAGGGGTGTTGGATCTTGTCAAATGCCTTTTCCGCGTCTATTGAGACAATCATGTGATTTTTGTCCTTGCTCCTGTTGATGTGTTGAATGATATTAATTGGTTTGCGTATGTTGAACCAGCTTTGCCTCCCTGTGATGAATCCAGTTTGATCATGGTGTATAATTTTTTTGATGAGTTGTTGTAGACGGTTGGCCCGTATTTTGTTGAGAAGTTTTGCATCGATGTTCATCAAAGATATAGGTCTATAGTTCTCTTTCTTTGATGAATCTCTGTCTGGTTTGGGGATGAGGGTTATACTGGCTTCATAGAATGAGTTTGGTAAGGAACCTTCATTTTCAATTTCGTTGAAGAGCTTGAGGAGTATTGGTGTTAGCTCTGCTTTGAAGACCTTATAGAATTCAGCTCTGAATCCATCTGGCCCTGGGCTTTTCTTAGGTGGAAGTTCTCTAATTGCCATTTCTATTTCAGAGCTTGAAATAGGCCTGTTGAGTTCGCTTAGTTCTTCTTGGTTCAGTGTGGATATGTTAATATTGGCTAGGAATTCATCCATTTCATCTAGATTCTCAAATTCGTTGGCGTAAAGGTTTGAGAAGTGTTCCCTCATGATATTCTGGATCTTGGTAATTTCTGTCGTGATATCACCATTTTCATCTGCGATTTTGTTTATTTCGATATGCTCTCTTCTTTTTTTGGTAAGATTTGCTAAGGGCTTGTCAATTTTGTTAATTCTTTCAAAGAACCAACTCCTTGTTTTGTTGATTCTTTCTATAGTTTTTTTGGATTCCAAATCATTTAATTCTGCTTTGATTTTAATAATTTGCTTTCTTCTACTGGGATTAGGGTTGGTTTGTTGCTCTTTTTCCAGGAGCTTAAGGTGAGACATTAACTTGTTGGTTTGCAATTTTTCCAACTTGTTGTTGTAGGCACTCAGCACTATAAATTTTCCTCTGAGTACTGCCTTTGCTGTGTCGCAAAGGAGTTGGTATTTTGTGTGCTCCTTACTGTTAAATTTCATAAACTGTTGGATTTCTGTTCTGATCTCTTCGATGACCCATTGGTGATTCAACAGTGTTTGAACGCTCAAATCTTAATCCTTTGATCTGAGCCTCCTGAGCAGCTAGGACTTCAGGCGTGACCCACCACCAGCACAGGGCAGATGTTTTGTTTTTGGCATTATTACTGGATATTAGTGATATAATGAAAATAAGTTTCTTTTCTAAATTTAGAAAATCATTATGCATTATAGAGCCTTTGCAGTTAGTCACTATTCTTTTTTTAAATGTAATAAATATATATTTTTTCGTATATTTTTTATTGTAATTAATAGAAGGGTTACATTATATTCGCCAGATGCATTAATTCACATACATTGATACCCTTTCTCATGTCTTGGTCCCCATTTCCCTCTCCCCCACCCCCATTAATGTCACTATTCTAAAACGAATGATATTTTTTGTCTACTTTGTGAAGTCTTTAGAAATTGTGTATTTGAATGTGGCACTTTAATTACGCAGATTCCAGCAATGGATAGGAGAATCATTACACCATATCAAGAAGGACCGGATATTAGTTATCTGGAAGTAGAAGATGGGGATGTCTTCTTGAAAGAAGAAATAAGTGTGGAACAAAATTATTCGTAAGTTCTTTTCTTCCTTTCTGTCTTCCTTCCTCTTATTGCTGCTTGGGATACATGAAACTTATTTGCATTTGAATAATAAATTGAGGAATTCCAACACAATAAATATTTATGTTCTTTTGTAGTTTTGGTTTAAGGCAAAGTAATATTTATTGTACATAAAGTATAAATGTGAAAAGTATCATACAGTGATCAGGTTAGACAGATTGTGCAAATACACTGATCTTACACTCCTCTCCCAGACCTGCTGAGCTTATGGAAAAAGATGCTCTGGGGCAGAGAGCCTAGGAAGGGAACATACAGTTATGTGGAGGTGTTAATGGTTTGTGTCTCTTTAGTGCCTACTGTGGCACAAGTCAGTGTTTTGTTTTCCAGAGTATTTTCCTTTATGCCATCTTGGTGTTCAAACTTTCTTTTGAAATCTAGGTTTAAAACAAGCGCACAGTGAAACCATTCGCTGCTGCCACTAGACCCTACCTGTGTTTGTCCACAACACTTTTTTGTTCACTAACATGCATTATTTTTCTAACTTAATTCATTAAAAAAAAAAAAAACACTTTAACATTTGCTTTTTCCTAGGGAAACTATGTTTAAGAAAGCAAAAGCTAAAGCTAAAAAGAAGCCACGTAAACGCTCAGATAGTTCTGGCGGTTACAACCTTTCAGATATTATTCAGAGCCTGCCATCCACAGGTCAGTGGGAAGTTTTCAGCATACATTTTCACTTCTGGTCTTTGATGTTTCTATTTATTTTCTAATTCCTCTAACATGATTAAATACTATCATATGCTGCTTTCTGGGGCTACTGAAATAGAAGATAGTTCTTACAAGGCTACAGAAAATGCTAACATACTGTGATAAGTACTCTGACATTTTCTTTGGCCACTCAGAAGAGGTATTCCAAGTAATCTGAGATCAAAGAGAACCTCTTAAAGCAACGTGATACTCAAGGTAGATCTTGAAGAATGAAGAGATAAATATGAAGATGGATGTCCTAACAAAGGGAGTGACGTTTAGCCTAGAGATCATAGAGTTAGCCGAGCATCATTAGCATATATAGTGTAGCCTGGCCTGGCTGCATAGTGTAAGTCCAGATAGAGTCAGGTTTGATAATGTCAGATTTTGGAGGTACTTTATGGAATTTGGATTTTATTCTAATGATTGTGGGCAGCCATTGGTAAATTTTAAAATAATGTTTGACTACATGTTTTTAGAATGACCAACCTGTCCAGTGGCATTGAGGATTAGAAGTGCGCAAAGTATAGAAGGGATAGTATTATGTTAAATCAGTTAAAATTTGTCATTTCTCCAAGGAGAGGCCATTTATATATACAAAGACTCTAGTAGTAGAATACAGCACGTTTTGTATCAAGGCATTATTGTGAGCCAAGTAAAGTTTGGAAGTAAAGGTTATATAATTGTTCTCAATCTTTTAATTTACTGAAAAGAAGAAAAATAACATGCAAGTGTGTATACTCTTTATTCAGATTCATTTTTAATTCCTTACATTAGTTTTTTCTTGTCTGTATTTGTGTGTGTGTGTGTGTGTGTGTGTGTGTGTGTGTGTGAGAGAGAGAGAGAGAGAGAGAGAGAGAGAGAGAGAGAGAGAGAGAGAGAGAGAGAGAGAGAGAGAGAGACTTTTTTTGCTGGTCTTGGGGCCTGAACTTAGCCTGGGCACTGTCTTTGAGTCTCTGTGCTAAGCTAGCACTCTACTACTTGAGCCACAGTGCCACTTCCAGCCTTTTCTGAGTAGTTTGTTGGAGGTAGGAGTCTCACAGACTTTTCTGCCCAGGCTGGCTTCGAACTATGATCTTTAGAACTCAGCCTTCTGAGTAGCTATGATTATAGGCTTGACCTTTTCATTCACTCAATAAATTGTAGGCATTGTCTCTAATATTTTTATATGAATTCATGTTTTATATGAATCTCTTGAGAATTAGAACATTCTTCTGTACAACCAGAGTATCAGCAGAGTATCATGCCTAAGATAGTTAATGTAATTTACCAGTACTACCTAGTATTACATTTTATATCCATGTCTCCCTAATTATTAAAAAAAATTGATATAGCCTTTTTTTGTTTTAATCTTTTAAAAATAGAATCCATTGTCAGGGTTAACATTGCTTTTTCTTATTCATGTCTCTTATTTAGAACCATCTCCTAAGACACATTTTCATTTTGTATTGCAGTTTTAAAACGTGTAGGCTGTGTGTGTTACAGGCCACATCTGTCTGATCTATATTAAACCTTCTAAAGTTCCAATATTTTTGTCAGATAAAACATGAGACTGCATTGTGGCTTTTGGAAATGAGAGGTGTGTTCATCTATGCAGTAAGGCATTACCTGGAATGATTTTCTGTTATAAGTACTTTTATCGTCGGTTACTTCTGTTGGAATGACTTGGAGTAGAACAGAAAACTGTTGTTTTGTGCCTCTTGACTATAATACATGTATGTTTAATGCTTATTTCTTTCTTTGTTCATGACTTAGGATTGTTGAAGTCTGGTAAGACCAATTCTGTGGAATCTCTTCCGGAACTGTTGACATCAGACTCTGAAGGAAGCTATGCTGGTATGGGCAGCCCGAGGGGGTTACAGTCCCCCGATTTCACTGCAGGCTTTCATTCAGAAAACATGGAGGTTTGTTTTGTAAACAAAGCCTTTTTACCTTTAGTGTTTACTTCCAAAGACAAGTTACCTTTAGATTTTCATTATATTTGATGTGACATAAAATACTTTCCTTGATATATGAAAGCATGAAATTACGTAGTGTTAGTTTTCTCACATCCATGTGACCATTATGGTTTTGAGTTCTTCATTAATATTTCTTTTTTGGTTACACTATGTTTACATATATGTATATATTAAATTGTATTTTATTGCCAGGTGATAGATAGAGGGGTTACAGTTACATTCTCCTGGTAGTGGGAACATTACTTCTTCAACATTGATACCCCTTCCCATGTTTTTCTCCCACTTTCCTCACCCCCACCCTGTTAATATTATTTCTGTAAATGAAATATAATGTTTATATAAAATGTTGACATAAAATATATGTGTGGTTAAATCACTGAAATATATTTAAGGAAATGTCAGTCCACGTAGATTTTGAAAATAAGTCACATCTCAATATGTAGTCTTTTTCTTTCATGGTATTGATTAGACAGAACAGTTTGGGAAGACTGAGTACTTTGAATCCAGTATAATTGAGCTGAAATATTCCTAGTCTGAGTAACTCTTGGGGAGACATCAGTTAACATTTTGTTTCACAGTCCTTAGTCACTAACAGTGGAAATGTCTAGCTTATTAAGAGGTAGAATCAATTAATTCTAATCTAGGCCACCTCAAGGTTTGATTTTTTGTTTGTTTGTTTTTTAATGTAACATAGAAGATTATAGAAGGCAGTTGTTGCAAGATAAGTCTTGAAGTACCAGAAGACTACCCTGGCAATGCAAAGACCATTTAGCACCTTACTTGACTCTTTTTTTTTTTCTCCTTGGCTGGTACCGAGGCTTGATTTCTGGGCCTCACCCTTAATCGCCTTGCTTATTTACTTTACCAATTGACCTTGCTTTCAGCCCACTTGTTTCTGGTTATTTTGGAGCTGGAGTCTTTCAAACATTTTTGCCTGGTCTGACTTAAGTTGCAGTCCTCCAGCTTCCTGAGTAGCTAGGATTACTGATATGAGTCATAAGCACCCCTTAACTGAGTAGCTTCAGGGTCCACTGTTCTTTGATTTTAATTCAGAATATTTTTACTATATTTACAATTACAGGAAATTTCATTCTCTTTTCTATTTAATGTCCTGGACATTAATTTTAAATTTGAGCAGCATTTGTTTTTTAGCATTTTATTTTTATGAATAGGAATTTATGTTTTTCTGATTATTCTTTTGTCAATCATGTGGCTTGAACTCTGAGCCTGGGTGCTGTCCCTGAGCTCTTCAACTCAAGATTAGCACTCTACTACTTGGGCAACAGCGACACTTCCAGTTTTCTGGTGGTTAATTGGAGATAGGAGTCTGACGGGGACTTTAGTGTCTGTGCTGGCTTTGACTATGATCCTCAAATCTCAGCCTCCTGAGTAGCTAGGATTATAAGCATGAACCACCGATATCTTGCTAAAGTAAATTATTTTTGTTATTGGTCGTGGGGCTTAACTCTGGGCCTTGGTGCTGTCCCTGAGTTCTTCAGCTCAAGGCTAGTGCTCTACCAGTGAGCCATAGCACCACTAGATAGGAATTTAATACCTATGCTTAATACCCTACAGATTATTCTTCAAGCTAAATTATCATCAGTGATGTGGTTTAAGTATTGGTTAAAGTGATTAACTATAAAATGTAAATTGAAAATGCTAGGTGATTTATTTTGATGAGATTTTAGTAGCTGGGCACTGGTGGCTATGTATGTTAACCACTGAAATAGAGCCTGCCATTCCTAACTTTTTAAATTTATTTTTCTTTCCCACAGGGGAAAATTAAACCTTATAGTAATGGTACCCCTCCTGTATATACTAGGGAAGATTTAAAGTCATGGGAAAAATTGTCAGGGCTTCCAATGACGGCTCCACAGTCCATTCCTAGCAACAGGACTGACACCACGAGTTCTTCCAATTGGGTTTCCGGCTCCTTCAGGTAAGGTTTTTCACTTTGTTTTGTACTCCTGAGGCATTCCCATCCAGGGGTCAGTCATTGACACTAAAATATTTATTCTAATACACAGAATTACTGTATGCATGCAAATTTCTAACCTTCTATAAAAATAGGTCTCTCTCTACTCCCTAGAAAAAGTTGTTGCCTGTGTATTAAGTCTGTGAATAACAAATAATAAATGCTGTAGTTTTACTTACTCTGAAAATCTCTTTATGTATGATATGTGTGTGTTTATGTGTGACTTATTGATTCATTTTCTTCTTAATTAATACATATTAGTTAAAGCATCTCCTAGAGGGAGCTAAGGGTTAGTAAAGGTGCTAGTTGTAGTTAGGAGAAAGTTCTGATCTTCTTAATTCATTGCAATCTTAATTCATTAATTTATTACAAAATAAATGAAAGTAGACATGGAAAGTTTATTTTCACCATGAAGTATTTGAGATGATGGCTTTACTTTCGTATTGAACATTGTACAATGTGGACATGTATGGAAACACCACGGGCTATCTCATGAGTATATATATTTTTATAGGTTGAAATTAAAAATTAAATAAAATTCAAAAGCAATAGTGACTTTCCATATCCCTCTTGGAAAGACTTTTTTGTCATTTGTTTGCTTAATTCATGTTTTGCAACACCTTAAAGGGTGCTTAAAATTTTACAAAATGTATTGACCTGGAGCTGGGCGCCTAGCCTAGTGGTAAAGTGCTTGCCTAGCATGTCATGTACAAAGCTCTGAGTTTGATTCTTCAGTACCACACACACAGAAAAAGCTAGAAATTATGCTGTGGCTCAAGTAGTAGAGCACTATCCTTGAGAAAGCCCAAGGATAGTGCTCAGGCCCTGAGTTCAAGACCCAGGACTGGCAAAAAAATAAAAAAAGAATGTATTGGCTTTCACAGGTAATTTTCTGAGGATATCCACTGAGATTATACTATCTCTTGGCTTTGCCAAGAGATATGGCTTTTCCTGTGTATAGCAATATCAAGTGTAGATGTAGTTAGTTGTGAGTAGAATAGTCTTGTTCTTGCTGTTGGTCTTGATGCATGTCCCACAGTGATGACCTGCTAAAACTGAAGCTTGACGGCTGATGGTCATTAGAACCATTTGTATAATTCTTTTGACATATGCTGTTTCCCACAGTTAGAACAAATACCACAGTATTACTTCATGGTCTAAAGGTTGTTCAGAAATTAGCCTCAGGTATTTTGCTATTCTAAGTAAACAAATTGGAGCATAGGCAGCTTGTTACAATGGAAATGTCTTCTAGTTACCAGTGTTAGAATACCCTTAAGCATGTTACCTAAGCAACTTGATATAGCTTGGTAGCAATGTAGTTTGTCTATTTCAGTACCTGCCATCAATAAGGGTCACTCTTGTCAATATTAATGCATATATAAACATTCCTACATTCACTCTGAAGTATTACCTAGCAAGAATAAAGAGTGGGATTTACAACTAAAAGGAAACAAAATAACAGGACACCCTTGAATATGTCAGTGTGATTTACTTATAACTGTATTGAGGATTTCATTAGATAAGAAACTATTTCTAACCATCATAGGAGTATGTTTTTATGATACATCACTTTGAGAAAGCCTCCAGTATTGTAGAATATCCTCCAGTTTTCTAATGAATGTGTTTTTGCTTAATGTAGTAGTAAGAACTTTATTTGTTAAAATAGATTGGGAGGAATACAATTTTAAGCTTCATGCATCCCGAAGGATAAAAATCTAATTAGATCTTTAATGAATTCTTTTTGCCTAATTTAAATAACATTCCAAATTTGTCTTTAAGTGTTTAGCTTTTATTTCTTTAGTAAAAGAATTCTAGGAATATCATGTAAGTTTATTAGTTTGGTTATATAGTCATTGTTACTGTGTATGCATAAATAAAAGTAGCTATCATTCAAATGCGCTTTTTGATTGAAAGGGGCTATGGCTGACAAATCAAAATTATATTATCAATTCTACATGTAATTTGAGTTTCAGTTATTTCTGGGGTTTACTTTAGTAGGTAATCAAATGCTTTATAAAGTAATTTTTTTTTCTTTGTTTTAGTCCTGTCAGTCCTCCTGTTGTGGATCTCAGAACCATCATGGAAATAGAAGAAAGTAGACAAAAATGTGGAGCTACACCAAAATCAAATTTAGGGTCGGTTAAAGCATCATGAAAAAAAAGGAAGCCATATACTACTGGTTTTTTGTTTTTCCTTGAAGAACTAGAAAAGGCTCCTGGATCTTTCCCATTATTCTTTTGCATTTATTCTAATAGTTATAAGCCAGTTTACACTTAATCTAACCTGTATAACCTTTATTTAAACATGTAGTAAAGATTGAATTGGTAGACCAGCTCTTGCTGAATACAGATTACATGCTATAAACTTGACTCTAAATGGTCATTGTAATCTATTTCTGAACAAAATCTAAAGATTTGGGTTTGTGGTTGAAGCTCCTCTTGAAAAGTATGATATGTAGGTGATATATCTATTAGCTATTACTTGATCATTTATAATGTAGACTGATATTATCAGACTGTTGGAATTGTGAACAATTTGATCCCCAAATAGTAAAATCACAACAGATAAATAGGAAATACCATTATCTAAAAACATTCATTAAGCAAAAATGATACAAATTGGTTTAATTTCATTTTTAGCAAATGATTTCTTTCTTTTTTTTGTCAGTCATGGGACTTGAAGTCTGGGCCTGTGCATTGTCCCTGAGCTCTTCTGTTCAAGGCTACTGGCCTACCCCTTGAGCCACAGCACCACTTCCAAATGATTTCTTTATAAAATAGGCTTTCTCAGAATTAGTGAAACCAGTGGACTAATTTGTTTATTGTAATTGAATTTTTAGAAAAGTAATTTCCCATGGAGTTAAGCTTTCCCAAAAGCAGCGAAAAATGATTGCATTGACTACCAAAGAAAATAATTCGGGAGCCAGTGGCATGGAAGCAGTTTTAACTGCGCCTTCAAAATCCCCCAAACCTGCATGGTATGATTTTCGTTTTTATTAAAATTGACATAGTGCTGGCAGCTTAAGATGGTTCTTGACTTGTATGTTTATAAACTGGCTTCTGTTAAAGTCTTAAAATATCTCATTCTCTACTTGTTGTTAAGCATTAGAACTTGGGAAACAATGACTTTTTCTGTTTTTGTTCTTGTTCTACTTTTGAATATATTGATAAGGACTTAGTGGTTCGATTACTTTTCAGGTGTATATGTTGTCTTCTCTTGGTATCTGTCCTATCCCTTCCCTTGCTCACATGACTTCCCAGCTGGCACCTTGGGGATTTCCCTTGTCTTCCTCTAGTGCCCAGTCTTGTTTCCTGTCTTCTGCCTTCTGTCTGGCTTGTTCTTTATTTCCAAGTACTATGACTCCAGTGGTTTTCTGATAAGAGTTTTGGAGATTTTATATCCATGGAAATGTTTTTTTTACTCATTTATTATTGATGTGGGGAAGGGAATATGTGAGTTTTTGTTTGTTTTGTAAATTCACAACTGGTACTCTACTACTTGAATCACAATTCCGCTTTTGTGTCTGTACGGTTTATTGATAAGTCTCACCGACTTTCCTGCCCAGACTGTTTCAAATCATAACCTCCTGAGTTGCTAAGATTATAGGCAGAAAACCGCCAGTGTCTGGCTAGTGGTGCCTTTTTTATAGTATTCTATTCTGGTGTCATAGATCCATGTACGAAATATGTATCCATCAGGAGTAGGAGCAGAAGCATGGTTTCTTAGAAGACAGCTTAACAGGGAAGCTAAGTGAGGGCCTAGGGAACTTTACTTCAGACCTGGTACCACTTCCCAATGAACAAACAAAAGTGTACATGTATGTCGGCAACATGTGTAAGAATGTTCTTATCGGGTTTGTTTTATTTTGTTTTGTTTTTTGCCAGTCCTGGGGCTTGAACTCAAGGCCTAAACACTGTCCTTGGGCTTGAACTCAAGACTAGAGCTCTACCGCCTTGAGCCACAACACCACTTCCACCTTTTCTATATATGTGGTTCTGAGAAATCAAACTCGGGTCTTCGTGCATGCTAGGCCAAACTCGAGGCCCTGTTCTTATCATTTATAATAGCTAAAACTAGTAACAACCTGGTTGTCAGCAGTAAATAAATAAGACTTTTCTAAAATACTAGAACATTTACAGTGATTTAAAAAAATGCATTATGACTGAATAAAGAGATGTGTTTGAATCTCAGCAATATAATATTGAAAAAAGAAACCAATCAGAAATAAAAATTATACCACATAATTTGATGAGTGGGCAGTTTGAAGTGTCTGTTGATGGACGCTGATGTGTGTTCATTGTTCTCTGCATACCTTGTCCCTTGTGCTGGAGTGCCCATGCCTCCGACCAGGGGTGGCCATGGCTCCTGGCATTTTCCTTGTCCTTTGGGGCCTGGTGATTGTCTGCTAGGTTTTCTAAAGAAAAGACTAAGTTTTCTTAAATGGTGTGAACTAAACTGTCATCCTCCCAAGACTTTCATGTCTCCCATCAAAGGTGGGAGAGTTTTTGGCTTCTGTTTCAGTCACACCCTCAGCCTTCTGAGTCCCACAGCTCACCAGGCTGGCTAAAGTTTTCTTATGCATTTCTCCGTAAGATTCAGAAGCTTCATTTTGTGAATGCACTGTTGAGTCTGCTAAGTTTTTCCAAGTAAATTTGTATTTTAAACATTGTGTTACAAGTCTTGAAATAACACTTTGTTTTCTTTTTAGCTCCATTTGATGGAGCTAAAAAGATATGCCTGTTCCTTAAGTCATTCTTAGTATATTTTTTGTTATTCAAAGAATAGTTACACTAACTACTTTAATAACATGGCTAACTCTGACATCTTTATTTCCTTTTTGTTTTTCCTACCTCCCTCTGTTCCTTCTTTCTTTTGTTTTTGGAGTACTGGCGTTTGAATGTAGGGTATCATGGCTCTGTGCTGTCTGTACTTGCTTGCTTGGCTGCTGTTCTACTCTTGAGCCACATCTCTGGCTACCTTTCTGCTATTTTGGAGATGGAGTCTCTGAAACTTTTCTGCCCCAACTGGCTTTGAACCATGATCCTCTGGATTTTAGCCTCCTGAACAGCTAAAATTACATGCATGAGCCTCTGGCACCTAGCTCATTGTTTTCTTCTCATTTTTACAGCAAGAATCAAACTCATATAGAAAATTGCATTATATATTTTTATAAAGTTTTGGGTTTGTGTTCTGTAGTGTACAAGACCAGGACTCAAACTCATTCATTGGCTATTACTCCACCAACTGAGCCATGCCTCCAATCCTCAAAATGGATTTTAATGCATGATCTCTCCTTTGTTTTACAGGGCCTCTCCTGTGCATTCAGTTTCATCCAAGTCATTCCGGGATTTCTTGCTAGAAGAAAAAAAGTCTGTTACTGGCCATAGTTCAGGAGACCATGTCAGAAAAGTTTGTTTTAAAGGAATTGAAAGTTCTCAGTCTTCCAAAGTTGTAAGGTAACCAAGTAAACTTAAAACTTAAATATTTTCTATGCTGTAGTCTTCTCTGAAATAATTTTTAAACTTTTATGAAGCAGATTACACATTCAGAGTTAAAGTTAGCATATTTTCTTCCTCTTTAAAAAAAATACCAGTTTACCTCAGCTAGTATTATGCATGCATTTGAAATAAAATTCAAAGTTTTGTCATGTCATCTATACCCTCCAAATCTTTGTCTTATTCAAGACAGTGTAATCATCATTTGCAGAAGTTTCCGTGTTCCTTCTTTTTTCCCTCCCCTCCCCTCTCCCCACTCCGGAGTTGAGCTTTGTCCTGAGCTTCTTTTGCTCAAGGCTAGCACTCTACTGCTTAAGCCACAGCTCTACTTCCTGACTTCAGCCTTTCTTATTTTGAGAAATTAGTTTTGCATCATACTTCCCTTTTCCCTTCCTTCCTCTCTCCCTTCTCTTCTCTCTTCTCTTTCTCCCCCCCCCACCCCTTTTTTTTTGTAGTGAAAGTGGCAGGGAAGTTTATTAGGAAAGACGGAAAGCAGGCCATCTCTAGAGGGAGAATAATCTAGCTCTTTATTTATTCTTTTTTTCTTTTTCAGTTTCAATAAAATAGGGAATTTTATTGTGATATTTCCATGTACACATATAATGTACTTGGATTACATTCACCCCCTGTAGTGTTCACTCTTCTTCTGTGTCTTCTCTCCACTTGTGAGAGCAATTTTTATTAACAAGTTTTATGCTGTTCCCATATGTGAATATGAAGCACTTTGATTGTGTTCACTCCCCTTTGCCCTCCCCCTCATCTCCCTCAATCCCTCAATCTTAACCCTTACACAATTATTTATTTGTTTGTTTGTTTTCTGGTCGTGGGCCTTGAACTCTGGGTACCTGAGCTCTCAAGCTCAAGTCTACCACCTTACCCCTTGAGCCACAGCACCACTTCTGGTTTTCCAAGGGTTAATTGGCGATAAGACTCTCAAGGACTTTACTGTCCAGGCTGACTTTGAATTGCCATCCTCAGATCTCAGCTTCCTGAGTAGCTAGGATTTCAGGTGTGAGCCATCATGCCCAGTGCTGTTCATTTTTTAGGGTCTAGATTATGCATATGAGAGACAGCACCCATGGTTTGTTTTTCTCAGTGTCTTGATCTAGCATATTTCACGTAGCACAATAATTTCAAGTTTCATATATTTTCTGGCAAGCAATCCTTTTTTTTTTTTTTTTTTTTTGCTAGTTCTGAAGCTTGAACTCAGGGACTGGGCATTGTCCTTGGGCTTTCTCAAGGCTAGTTCACTACCACTTGAGCCATAGCACCACCTCTGTCTTTTTTTGTGTATGTGGAATTGAACCCAGAGCTTCATGCATGGTAGGCAAGCATTTTACCACTAGGCCATGCTCTGGGCCATGCATCCTTCTTAATAGGACCAATAATCCATGTGTGCTGATAGCACATTTTGCATCTTCATCAGCTGATGAACATGTTGACTGATTCTGTTGTTGTAAACTATTGTGAACAGTGCTGTTACACACATAGGATTGCCAGTATGTCTAGTGTGTGATGTCTTAAATTTCTTTACATCTCTGACCAGGAGAGAGTGATCTAACAGGGTCACATGGTTTTTTAGTTTTTGAGAAGCCTTCATCAGATTTGGAATTAAACCTTTGAGAGCTCCATGAATCCTGCCACCCATGAAGTTGTTTTTTTTTTTTTTTTTTTTTTTGCCAGTCCTGGGCTTGAGCTCAGGGCCTGAGCACTGTCCTTGGACTTTCTCAAGGCTAGAGCTCTACCACTTGAGCCTCAGCACCACTTCCGGCTTTTTTCTATGTATGTGGTACCAAGGAATTGAACCCGGGTCTTCGTGCATGCTAGGCAAGCACTTTAACCACTAGGCCAAACTCCCGGCCCTGAAGTTTTATCTTTCAATATGATTTTTCTCTTGTAGCCTGCTGGCCTCCTCATTGTTCCCAAATATATTTTATTTCTTTCTCTTTCCCTTTTACTAATTCTGACTCTTTCACATTCAGTCATGGTTTAGAGAAGTCTGACTTCCTTTAGTGGCTCAGAAACCCATTATTCCTCCTACAACTTTTGTGTCTGTGCCAGGGAAACTGGAGGTTGAACTCAGGACCTTGTGCTCATGATTGGCCTTTTTACTTATGAACGATGCTCTTTCACTTGTGCTCACCCCCAGTTTGATTTGTTTTTGCTGGCTTGTTGGAGATAAAAAGTCTCCTGAATTTGTGTGTACTATCTGGCTTCAAAGTGTGATTCTCAGTTCTCAGCTCTTTGAGTAGCTAGGATCACAGGCCTGAGCCACTGGTGCCTGGCTATCTTTTATAGCTTAACATTTGCCCATTGGTAGTATTCTCATGTCTTGGCACTTAACCACAGATTCCCTGAGAGCCAGGAGAATATCTGTCACCAGTGCTTGGAATGGTTCCTAGCAAGGACTGGGCCCCCAGTGAAAATTTGGTAAAAAACCACATGAGTAAATGTGTGCAAACTGTAGCTAGTTTCAAATAACATTTGTTTTTTGACATATCTCAGTTTATAAATTTAAAACTCTGAAAATTAAGTTTATTTTTTGAAATTTCTTGTTTACTGTATTAAGTTAATGTTAATTTTGTTAATTATTAAATTTTTCCTTAGATTAGTTGCTATTCCGAAACAAACTCTAAAGGCTCTGTGGTTCTGTAGCTGATCACTAGAGTGTGCTGCAGCATTAGTAGTCTTGATTGTGGGAACTGGCAGTAAGCTGCTTGGAAGGTTAAATGGGAGGAGTCAATAGCTCAGGGCTATGGTTGTTCCTGTTTTTAACAGCTATGTTTGGTATTGCCAGTCACACTCCAGAGTTCTATTTCACCACAGTAAGTATATAAGTAAAGAGCTAGCTTTCATAACAAAGGAAATGTAAACATTGTAGGCAGAGAAAGCTGTTTATTCACAAAGTCTTGGTATACTTACTGGCAGCACATTTTACTTTCCTCTGCTGAATGTGTATGAAAATAGGATACACAAGCCCAGCCTTAACTGGATTTGAATTACTTGATAAATCCAAATGCACATATATATAAGTTAAATGAGAATAAGAGTGAAGTTGCAATGTAGTATTATTGTATGGATGAGATCACAAGGCCATGGATGAGCCATAATAAAACAGTGTGAAGCCACTTTGTACTAGTGATGAAGTTCTTTATGGAGGGGAAAGAAGCTGATCCAGAGCCACTCTTTTAAAAAAAGAAAAAAGAAAGGAAGGAAAGGGAGTGCAGGCTGGCAGTTGTAGCTACTTGGGAGATGAATAGATTGGGGACTGTGGTGAGACCACTTCTTGTCCAGTGGCTGAACATGATGGCAGGGGACTGGAACTCCAGCCACACAGGAAAGGATCAGTAGAAGAACTATAGCCCAGAAAGTGAGACACTCCTCAAAACCAATACCAAGGCCAAAGACACCAGAGACATCCCAAGTGACAGAGGAACAGGCTGTGAGGAGATACCCTGATTCACACTCCAGTTTATACACACGCACATGTACACACACATGCACAGATTGAGAAGATCCTTGTTTGGTTGGTTAGTTGGTTTTGTTTTAAGTACCTTTTTGGCCATTACTGAGACTTGAACTCCAGGTCTTGCACTCTTAGTTTTTTCTTTGGGGCTGGTGTTCTACCACTTGAGCCACACCCTATTTCCAGATTTTTTTTTAATATATTTTTTATTGTAATTAATAGAAGGGTTACATGGTATTTGCCAGATAAATGTTGCCTTATTTCCCACACATTGATACCCTTTCACATGTCGTGGTCCCATTTTATTTCCAGATTTTTTTAATTTCACTAATTGGAGATAAGTATGTGTTGTCTGCCCAGACTGGCCTTGAACTTTGGTTCTCAGCCTCCTGAGAAGCAGTGATTAGAGTGTTAGCCAGTGGCCACTTGGCTTCTATTTCCAAGCCTTTTCTGTTTTTAAGACAGAGAAATTTGAAGTAGAATAGAATGAATAGCATGTTTGTAATAATAGAAACAAGGCATCTGTGTTCTTATAGAAGACATTCTCTGCTCTGAGTGAAAAATCCCAATTTGAATTATCTCTCTGCTACTTATTAACTCAGTTTGAGTCAGGCACATTCATATTTGATTCTGTTAACCTTAGATTCCTAATTTGAATAATGAAAATAGTGTATTTTCTTCACAGATTATCACAAAGATTAAAAGAGATAATGTACATGAATGTATTTTAGCTCGCCTTTAAACTTGTTTGTCCATATATCTAGACCAGATATTTGTTTTCAGTGAATCTTATAGTCTGGTCTTTATTGTTTGTGTCTTTATTTCACTTTTAAATTTCTTCCTCACTCACTTTATTGAATGAAAATAGCTTGCTTTCACATGAACCATCAAAATTTTTGACAATTCTCCATGTATTTGTATAATCAGAACTCTACTTCAGAGCTTCTATCCACTTTAGTTATCTGTCTTCTGTGAAGGCCCTTGGCTATACTGCTCCCTTACCTGTCTCTTAAGTTTCTCTTGTGACCCCTCACTTTCTAATAATACGTACTCTCCTACATTTTTATTTACTGTTGCTTAAATAAAGAAAATATAGAATATTTAAAGTCTTTCAAAATTTTTTGGAGGGTCGGAGTTAAGTTTTAATTAGCTTGATCTTTTTTTTTATCATCTTCCACAGTACTGACACATGCCCAGTAAATTATGTGTAAACAAATTAGCAAGTCGATATTTTAAGTCTTATTCTGCTCATACAGACTTCCATTTGCTCATTGTTGAGAGTATTTGATAAATCAAAAAATCTGTAGCTCTAAATTTTTTCTCCCCCCTCCCCCTTTTTTTGCCATACCTGGAGCTTAAACTCAGGACTTAAACACTTGTCCTTGGGCTTTCTCAAGGCTAGAGCTCTACCACAAGAGCCACAGCATCACTTCCAGTGTTTTCTGTGTATGTGATACCAAGGAATTGAACCAGGGTCTTTGTGCATGCTAGGCAAGCACTCTACCGCTAGGCCAGACTCCCAGCCTATAGTTCCTTTAAAAATAAATCATATGTTCCACTTACTATAGATCTTCCTATTTCCTGAATTACTTACCCCTTTATCTTTGGCTTTCCCGTTCTTCCCTCCAAAGTCCTTCTCAAATGACAGATGTTCTGATTTTGGTTTTATAACGGTAGTGCTTGGTTTGTTACATGACATTTTGTTTTTTCCTCATCTGGCTTAAGAATTTTAACAAATCATATTTTTAATTCCTGTTATATCTGAATTCTAGCTTGTCAAAGTATGTTAATCACCTACAAAATTTGACTGCTAACTATCTGATTTCTCTGTATTTTGAGACTTAGTGCTAAATTTGCATTCATGAAATACTAACGTAAAACATTCTTTGAAAAGTTTTCTGTACTTTGATTATGTATTAAACCTTTATGAATATTAGAAAAAAACAGGCTTTTTCTTTTTTTAACACAAGTAGCTACAGACTATTTTTTTACTTAAAATTTAAAGGTAGGCCCGATGGCACACATTAACTTGTCACCTGAGCCAGGGCCTTACATTTCCTCCTCTGGTAGCTATCAGAGTAGTGAGTAATATTACTAGAGCTTTCATCCTCAGATTTGGTGTTTGTTTTTCAGGAACGCTGCTCATGTTGTCCCTGGACCAGAAGACAGCCATATTTCAGATTTACCACTTCTAGAAAGTCCCAAGTAAGATTCATTTAATAACATTGGACCTCTAAAGCTAAACAGCAGTTTAGAGGATATTAAGAAATCAGAAATACTATGATTTAAATAGAATGAATTATTTGAATACTCTAAAGTTTGATTTTTATTCCAAGTTATATTAATTCTGCTCCAATCTACTTTGTTATTTTCCAAAATTTTCTCAGTGAGGCTGATATAAATAAACTAGTAGTTCTTCTTTTATTCCCCCTTATCATTCTATACTTTTAATCTCCGCAGAGCCTCTAGGCCATCACTCACACTATTCCCGTCTCGCTGCTTTTTGCAGCCCCCACTTCTACCCAGTGTGAGTAGCATTACTAAAGAGTATTTCTGGGGGGAATTTTGTATTGTAAAAATGAGAGGAATCCTAGCTACTCAGGAGACTTGAGATCTGAAGTTCTGATATGAAGCCAGCCCAGGCAGGAAAGTCCATGAGACTCTTACCTCCCATCAACCTCCAGAATACTGGAAGTGGGGCTGTGGCTCAAAGTGGTAGATGGCTAGCCTTGAGTAGCAAAGCTTAGGGACTGCCCAGGCCCCGAATTCAAGACCTACAACCAACAACCAAAAGAACAGGAGAAGTGAATGAGCTGGTTGTGGTTGTGGTTGCAGCCCGTGGTTGTCTTCTCTGACTCCGCCCCCTGCCGTGGCCCCAGTCACCTTTGCATCCATCGTGGAGGAGGAACTGCAACAGGAAGCCGCTCTTACTAGAAGCCGAGAAAAACCCCTGGCTCTCATTCAGGCAAGTGACATACAACCTAAAGAAAAACCATGCTGCAGTTCACTTTTTGGATATATATATATATGTATATATATATACACACACACACACACACACACTAATCTTTGATAGGTGTGTTTATTTCCCAAATTTAAATTTAAATTTTATGTAAGATTAGACTGACATATCCAGTCATTTAAGTATTGATTAATGGTGTTCAGGATAATTAGAATTAATACATTTTGATGAAATATGCATTTTGGCTTTCTCAGGCTTTGACCTCTTAATGTTAGACGTAAATAGAGAATTTGGCAATACCCAATGCTTTATAGTTAATTTCTGTATGAGGAATTTCTATGTGAGGAATGTTCAGTTTCCATAGACTTGGCTGACATGCTAGAGAGCTGGGCGTGGCCACATGGAGATATGTGTCGAGTGTTGTATAGTCTCCTGCAGAGCCCAGGCAGGTTATGGAAAGCATTTCACTAGGGCTAGGGCAGTTGGATTCAAACCCTGAACTTTTGTACTAGTTTTCTCTCTGCTTAGATGCAGGCTCCAGAGGGCAGATATGATTATTCTGGCTCAGGCTGGGTATGTCTTTGCCATGGGGATTTAATTCTGCTGCATTGTATCCATGTGAAATTGGAGTCCTCCAGAGAACCTGGAGTGCTGAGATACCCTGCTTGGTTTCTCCTTTCTCTCCCTCTTTCCAGGTGGAAGAGCGTGCGATACAGGAGTTAATGGTGTTTTACGAGGCCTCTGGCAACCCCGATGAGTTTGTCATGGTGGAAAGGACACCGCAGGGGCCACTGGCAGCGCCCATGTGGAACAAGCATGGGTGCTAGCTCCCTGGGTACCCGAGCCCCATTTCCCATGTGCCGACTGCTGTACCAGCACAGCGGAAAGACTCTAACCCTTCCTCTACACAGAGTGACAGGATGAGACAGGCTTGGATTTCTGTACTGTAGGTGTTTGTTTTTGAATGAGTAAAAACAGTTTACTAGAATTGTGATTTTAGTAATGTATGTGAAATGTGTTGAAGAAAACTAGATTAGTATTACATAGGATTGTTTCTTCTGAATAATCTTAAAAAGATGAGTGAAGTGTAACATTGAAGAGTGATAATTAAAAGCAACTTTTATTTGCGCTAAATAATTTAGAAGATTTAGTCACACACCTGTCACTCTGCTTTTTCACTGTGACGTTGCTGAGCCTGAAGTAGCAGCCTCAGTCCTGACCCTTCCAGCGGTTCCCAGAGCTTGCCACCACAGCTGTTCTGTTCTCGTTGCTTTTTTCATCAAGCTGTTAATGTCGGGTCTGTTGAAGGCTCAGCTTGCTTAAGTGCCATATTTCAGTTTGGACAAGATATTGTCTGTGTTACAGTAGGTGATCAATTACAGTAGAAAGACAGTTTTATCAAAGATAATAATTGCTTTTAAAATTTTTTGTGAATTGCTTCTTTGGGTAGGGAGGGGGAAGACATTACAAAAGCCTAATTGTGAAAGAATCAATTTTGTCAGAGTGTTAAAATGCTCTAAACCAAATTTTTAATTATACATAAAAGATTTGAATAGATAGAAAGGAGATTGGTTTACAACTATCTTTATACTACTGTATAATCAGAAGGTTTAGGAGTCTGGATTATGTGAGTACCGTCCATATAAACCTTGTTTTGTTTACAGTGTGCTGTTTGGTTTGTTTCGGAGCATTTAAAGTTTTAAGAAATGAATGTTAAAACTGCCCTCTAGTACATAGCAGAAGTGGGAAGATTGATGCACTTGTGGAGCATGAATCTCAGGGTGCTTAGAGGCTGACATTCAGTCCACAGAACAGTGCCTGAAAGGAACTCAGTATTTCAGCAGGCATGTAAGCAAAAGTGCAATAAAAAAACAATCTTGATCCATTTCTTACTAATGTGTGTTTGCTGTCTTATCCTGTATTGCTAATAATTCCTCCTGGCATGCTATGTTAATAGCCAGTATCCTGGTAAGCTGATATTAGAACTTGACAGTTTTCCAAATACCTCAAAAGCTGTGTATGTTTGAGTGATTTAAAGAGCGGACTTGCATGATGTTTTACTGGCATTGCAGTGGTTTCACACAGGGCATCTCTAGTTTCCAAGGGTGCTATGACTGGCAGCTTCTTGCTGTCCCCCAGGACGCCAGGACCACACCCGTGGGGGTCTTTGTACATGTGGGCAGAGGAAGAAGAAGGGCTGAGCCAGTCTGTGAGGCTGTAATCTTTCACAAACCTACATTTATAGTCAGAGCAGCTACATTTTATAGTCTGTTTGATATAGTGAGTATTATTATCTAAACTTCCATCTGGAGAAAAGCAATGTTTTCAGTAGGAAATGAGTGATAAACCCAATTATAAGCCTTGTGACTTCATAAATGAGTCCACAAAGATGCCAGCTGATACACTACCACCCAAACACAGGAAAATGAAGATCTTTCTAGAAGTATCATTCCTCATCTCTAATGCCATGACCTTTGAAAAAACAAATGGAATTGAGGAAAATGTAGAAGAAGCCAATTTAAATGATCTATGGCTGGCAAGGTCTTTAAGGTTGGCCTAAGCAATTCTAACACTCAAGTCAGGAAACCCCACTGTGGGGTAGACTGGGATAAAGGCGTGTAGAGGCATAACACGCGTAAATTTTGCAAAATCTAAGACTGCCAGTCAACTCTTGCCTATGGAGTCTGGCTGTCATGGCCATTCGGGGCATTAACAGTATGTTAGTGGGAATGTTCATTAGCTTCCTGTGGTTTGCTGGGTCTTCCTCCCCACATGTGTGGTACATCTCTGAGTCACAGCCTGGGTGGTCACAGTCCTATCAGGTGACTGGTCTGGGACCACTGCCTCCCCTTGCCCCACCTCTGAAGGAATGACCAAGATTTCTCTCTGGTTCTACTTCTCCACTCACTATACCCGCTCACTATCCAGTACACACTTTATTATAAAGAACCTGTTATAATTTATACCAGCTCAAGACCTTATTTGCTTTCTGCTTGGACAGTTAGTGGATTCCAAGATGACTGAGCTGGGCAAGATTGTGTACTTGGGAGGAGAGAGAGAAGGATCACAAGTTCGAGGCCAGCCAGAACCACAAGCCCTGTCTTAACAGTCTCTTGTAGAAGAGACTGGAGTTTGGTTGGGAAACAGCTGCCTAAGAGCCGTGAGCCAGGGGTGTGCAGTCCTTGGTTCATGGTTTTAGACGTAGTGCTGGGGCTTAAACTCAGGGCCCAGGCACTGTCCTTGAGCTTTCTCAACATTAGTGCTCTATCACTTGAGCAACAGCACTACTTCCAACCTTTTGTTTCTGTATATGGGGTACCGAGGAATTGAACCCAGGGCTTTATGAGTATTAGGCAAACACTAGGCCACACACCCCACCCAAGGAATGATACAGTTTTTAAATTGTTTCGGATATGAGTTTATTTATTATAATGTACTTTAACTGGAGCTCAATTTGACTATTTGGAATGACTGATAACATTTGAGAAATAGACTTTAAAAATAAATGGCATTTGAAATAGAGGGCAACACCTTTTATAAACCAGACTGAAGACATTGCCTTCGATTGCACTTTGAAAGGATGAAAGCAAGACTTGAAGGGATGGACTGAAAAGAAACAGCCTGGTGGAGGTTTTAGAGGATAGTTTGGAGTAGAGTAGGATTTCTGGTTTGAAGGTGGCAGGAAAGACATCAAGACAAGAAGAAACACATCACTTAATCTCAGATCAGGTGGAGCATTTCCAAGGCAGGACCACTGTGGGAAAAGTCACTCCACAGAGTGAGCACGGTCCACAGACTGTAGAGCAGGATCAAATGGAAGGGAAAAGATCCCTGACTCCCCAGGGTCAAGGTTCCAAACAGATTGTGTAGGGGGCTATACAGAAGTGAGTTTTAGCCATATAAGCACCCGGGGCTCTGTCCCACCAGCAAAGAACACAGAGGTTGAAGAAATGGAGTTTTCAGCCTTGGGGTCACCAGGCCCAGGGGTCTACCCAGAGACGCATGGCAACGTTCAGAAAGCTGACATCTGATAGGATATAGCTGACATTTTCAGTGGCTTGGCTACCCAGCCACTATATTGGGAGGTTCCCTAGCTGAAAGGAGTCTCCGAACCAGACCTCTTCCTCCTAGCACTGAGCCTTCTCAGCCTTTACCTGTGAATGAGTGAGTGGGCAGCCCTAAGGGCCATTAAAACTTTCAGTGTGAGCTGGACCGGTGGCTCACTGCCCTAGCTACTCAGACCGAGATCTGATGGAAGAGGTTCTAAGCTTGTCTAGGTAGGAAAGTCTGAGACTTTGTTCCAATAAACCAGCAAAAGGCCAGAAGTGAAAGCGTGGCTCAAGTGGTAGAGTACCAGCCTTGAGTGAAAAAGCCATGAGTGGGTGAGACAGTTCAGTCACCAATACCAATGTATTTTTTTTAAAAAAAGGAACCCAGTTGGTAAGTATTTTAAGGAACAGGAGAAAGTGTCAAATAATCCACAATGAGTGTCTTTGGTGGGCATGGAGACACTGCATGTATAAACTGAATGGTAGGACTCCAGGAAGAACTTCCAAAATCAAATGTGATAATCAAGGATTTTTTGAATGAACAGAAAGCATAAAATTTTTTTGAACTGATTTTTTAACCATAGAAGAAAAGGGGATGATGGATAATTTTAACAAAACATGCAAAAATAATTAAAATATCTTAAGTTCAAGTTATAGCAACATTCGCCTGACTGTGTTAAATGCCTTAGTTGAAGCCTTATAATGTATTTCAGAGGGCATTACTGCAAGTTGTTCTAATACCAAAGTGTTGTTTTCGTTCTTAGCTCAAATGGGAATTTATTTAAATTTTAGAAAAAGTGAATGTAGAGCTATTGTGTTTTTTCACATGCTGTTTAGCTCATATGTCACTGAAGTCATTTATGAGCTTTAAACGTATTTCCCAAACAAGTTATTAGTTGCACGTATCAATGGTTCTCTATCTGTATCCCATATTTCCAGCCCCAGGAAATGGAAATGCCAGTAAGCTGGAATAAAAAAGCGAATTTATCTTTTTCTTCTATGAATAACAGTGGTGACCAGCTGAGGTTTTCTCAGTACTCTGATGCTGCTACTGCAAAATCTTGACTCAGAGCACTTGTGTAAGGAAATGCTGTAGGCTGATTGCGTGTTAGACAAACATCCATTATCTTGTGTTCTTCCATTGAGGATCACCACTCTTCATCAAACATTCATTTACATGGCTGCAGAATCCAGGGGCGTTGGGATGCAGGGACTCAGCTGAAGTTGCAAAGGGCAGAGAAAACACATTTGATTGCACAAGTTCTTCCTGGTGTCTTACTGTTCAGTTTATTGATCCACCATACCCACCTAAAGGCATGCATCAGGGATTATTTGACCATTTCCTGTATTCTCATTTTATAGATGCAGTGTCAGGAGTGGATGTTTTACACGAAGGTTGGCGTACAATGTGTGCTACGCCAAGGCATCTCTATAAAATGAGAACCCTGGCCAGGAGGAATGCTGATTGACTTTAATACAAAAAAAAAAAAAAAAAACAACCTGTGATCAAATTAATCTTTTTAACGCTGCTAACCAAAGACTTCTTTTTGCAAGACTCCTTGGAATCTGTACTGTGCTAATGTACACTGCAGACTCAAGATTTTTGCTGCGTGTTTTTAAAATGTGTCATTAATAAATTTAATAAATGACACCTTTGGTTTGAGCACTATCTCCAAGGAATGAAACTCTAGGAGATTATTCTGCATCAGACTGACATTTGATTTAGAAAAGCTCTGGAATTAGAGTCACTTTATGTCTTCAAGCTCTGGAGTTCTTGCTTGTGTATTAGGAATAATAATTCCTAATTTGAGAACTAGATATTGCTGATTCTTATGAGGAACATAGCTTATTGTGAGAGTAAAAAAATTCATCAAAGCAGTATTCAGTGAAGTTGTACAGACTACAAATGCAGAAATATAACTCTTCAGCAAATCAGCCTGGAAAAACGGAGTGATATGTCACCAAAATCAGCTGTATCATAGTAGCCAAAATTAATATATTTTATACTTTTCCTTGGTCCATAAGTCATTAATAAAGTGCATACTTTTGCTTACACCACTTAATTTTTATGGAGATAGTGTTGAGTTTGATAGCAATTTTTTATATTTAATTTTTCAGATGAGAAAATGAACTTTCCTGAGGTCCAAAAACTAATGTGTTATGTTTGTATTAAGACTCTGATCTGACTCTGTTCTACTTTTAGAAGTAATGCATTCCTGTACTTCAAAAATGAAGTAATATTGAAGACGAAAGCTCATCTTTTCCCTGCCCAGCTCCTCCTGTTCCTGGCAGGTGCTGCCAGTGCCTTCACGAAGACTCAAGCACACAAATATATGCATTCTTAGTTTCCCTCATGAAAAGTTAGACAGGACATCAAAAGCATTGTGCATAATGTTTTGTTTTGGCCAGTCCTGGGGTTTGAACTCAGGGCCAGAGCACTGTCCTTGAGCTTTCTCAAAGCTAGTATTCTACCATTTGAGCCACAGCACCGCTTTCAGCTTTTTCTATGTGTGTGGTACCGAGGAATGGAACCCAGGGCTTCATGCATGGTAGGCAAGCACCCTACCACTAGGGCCACACCCCCAGGCCTCGTGCATAATGTCTTTTTTTTTTTTAAAGTAGATTGGAAAACGTGCCACAGACTTATTAAAAAGAAAGAAAATCTACAGACTACATCTGAAATATATTAGAGGCAATGCTTTAAAAAAAACAATTAAAAATTGTAAGGCCCTGTGCAAAAATTAAAAGAAAAAACTGAGGCAGAGAACATGGCTGCTCAAGTAGAGGACCTGCCTCTACAGAAAGCATGAGGGCCAGAGGAAAACAGATAGCATTACATGGCTACTAAATACTTAAAATGGAAAAAAATCTCGAACGTTGGCAAGATGTATGAGCTGCTTTCGCAGAAATGGAAAGATACCTTAGCTCGTGGTGATGGAGGTGCCAGGGCATCTGGGTCAGCTGCGATGCTTCTGGACCCAGGGTGAGGTGGGGCAGCATGAAGGTGGATGCCAGAATGACCGAGGCCACCCCTGACACCCACGAACCTTCCCTTACCACATACGCCCTCCAGCAGCCCACAGATCCAAGTTTGAATCCATCCACTATGGGTCCTGAAGCATTGCTCTCATGATCTCACTGTCTCTGGAAATTGTCCCCAGATACATCCAGAGATGTGGTGTGATTTATTACTCTTATGCTCCCCCCATCCCTCTCGTGATGATTTGGGGCTTGAACTCAAGGACTATGTTCTGTCTCTGAGCTTCCCCCACCCCAATGCTCTCTGTTACTTGGGTCACAGCTCCACTGTCGGCTTTTTGATGATTAATTGGAGATAAGAATCTCACAAACTTTCCTGCCCAGGCTAGCTTCAAACCACAACCCTCAGATCTCATCCTCCTGAGTAGCTTGGATGACAGGCGTGAGCCATAGGCACCCAGCCCTTGTACATTTTGAAATTCAAACATTGACAAGATTATCCATCACACCACAGAGAAACTGAGTCTCCCCATTGCTGGGGGAGAGGTGAAATGCTAGTTTCTTGTAAAACTGAGCATGCATTTACCATGCTCTTGGAAACGTATCCTAGAGGAAAAAGGACATATGATCACACAATCTTTATGTGAATATTAAAGTAGCTTTAATTAGAATAAGAAAACACTGGAAGTTAGGAAAATCTTCTTTATCCTGAATAATTGTCTTACATTTCAAATAGTTCTCTGTCTCTGCTATTTATTTGGAAAACAGCATAACTTCCATTCCTGTACACAAATAAACGGACACATTCACTCACTAGTGAGTGAATGAACTACAGTATTGGTGGATGGCAGCACCCTAAATAGACCTCAAAGACTTCATGTCCAGTGGGAAAAAGTCAATAGAGAAAGATGGCCTGCTATATGGCCTGGAGAATGCATTGGCGGGTTGTAGAGAACAAAGCCAGGAAACTGATTTAGAGAGGTCAGCAAGATGGAGAAGTAGCCCAAATGAGTCCTGAGCTCATGGACAATCCAGCGTCTGTGGTGTATGTTCCATGAAAATATACATGGGATAAAATTCTGTAGAGATAGCTACGTACACACCTGAATAGATACAGGCCCACAAATAAAAAAAAAAAGACAGTAAGCACTACAGCCAAATTAATAAACTGATAAAGTCCTACTTTCAATCCCAAGCTATGTTATTATAACTGAATCTCTAATAATTGGGCTATTTTTTGACATCATGCTTTAGCTATATTTTGATTTTGCCATTTCAAGAAGTTGGTTGAAGGCTACAGGGGACGCTACCATTTTAACATCTTTCTGGGAAGCTATGTTTAATTGAAAATACTAGTGTTTTTCCAAGAGAGAATGTAAGGTGCTAAGAATTATCAGAGACAAGTTACACATTCCTTGCGACTAAGCAGGTAACCTGAGTGCACTTAGGTAGACTTGAGGAAGAAATCCCAGCAGGGAGGGTCTGAGCCAGAGCAGCAAGAGCAGTACGACTTTATTATCAAATCCTACAGCTCTCAAGGCAGAAAAACTTACACAAGTTCCTGAAAGGTCCCTGAAATTGGGGCAGAGTGGAGCTCTCAGAAGACAGAGGAAAAGCAAACCGTGGACATCCAGTGAGAATCCAGGCGCTCTGAGAAAATAAGCATGTTCCCTTTCCCAAAGAATCCTAAATTTTACCTCCTTTCTCTTACTATTACATCTCTTGCATATGTTTCCTATTAAGAAATGACTGTAGATTACTAGATTTCTTTTTATAGGACTAAAATACCCATTTACTAAGAAATTTAAAGTTATACTTAGCTGGAATGAAGCACGTAGGGAAACTGAAGCCATTCTGTTTAGGAGAGGGGTTGGTGGAATGGCAGTGTGTTTTATGGTCACAGTCCTTGCTTTCTCCTTTTGAGAAGAAGAAAAGAGCTTTTGGATTAATGTCCAGGTATTAACCCTCCATCTAAGCTATAGCAATAGGAAGTTTTTGTTTGTTTTTGATGCCAGTGCCTTGGCACTGTCTTGTAGCTTTCTTTCTTTTTTTTTTTTTTGCCAGTCCTGGGCTTGAGCTCAGGGCCTGAGCACTGTCCTTGGACTTTCTCAAGGCTAGAGCTCTACCACTTGAGCCTCAGCACCACTTCCAGCTTTTTTCTATGTATGTGGTACCCAGGAATCGAACCCAGGTCTTCGTGCATGCTAGGCAAGCACTTTAACCACTAGGCCAACTCGTGCATGCTAGGCAATCACTTTAACCACTAGGCCAAACTCCCGGCCCTCTTGTAGCTTTCTAACTCAACTCTGGCACTATACTGCTTGAGCCATGACTCTACTTCTGGATTTTTGGTGATTTATTGGAGGGAAGTCTCACAGACTTTTCTGCTCAGTCTGGCTTTGAACCCCAGTTTTCAGCTCTCAGCCTCCTGAGTAGCAAGGATTCTAGGTATGAGTCACCAGCCTCTGACAATACATTATTGCTCCTTCTTGTACACTAATGTATAAGATAGCCTCTGCTTCACATGCTCAAGTTCACTGTATTACTATCGTTACTAGAACATTCTCGTAAAAATCAATTGACCCATTTATTAATTGGATTATTTGTTCTTTGATGATTATCCTTTTGAATTCTTTATGTATTCTAAATCTATTGGGAAGCACTTGTAGAGATGTTCTGTGGGTTATCTCTGTTCTGCCAATTGCATCGGTTGTCATGTAGAAGCTTTTTCATTGGACACAATCTCATTTGTCAATTTTTGCACTTATTTCCTGACTGTGGAAGTCTTATTCAAAAATGTCTATGCTTATATTGTCAAGAGTTTTTCCATGCCTTCTGGTAGTTGTTGCAAATGTTCAGGCGTTAGATGATGATATTTAGTACATGTTGAATTGATTTGTATACAGGGTGATCAATGGGGAATCTACTTCCATGCTTGTGTATGTGGACAATCCCTTACTGATGAGGCTCTTTTCTCCAACCTGTACATTTGTTCCTATGCCACAATTAGATGCTCATAGCCTCATTTCTGGGCCTTCACCTGATGGAATAGAATGTAGGAAGGAATTTAAGACAAAGTCATAGAGGGAATGAATGTGATCAGAGTACCTTGTGTGCATATGTGTACTTATCACAGTGAAACCTCTTTGTATAATCAATGTACATGAATTCAGAACTTGAAATCCTAGCTACTTGAGAGGCTGGGAGCAGATGGATCCAAAAATAACCAGCAGGACAGAGCAGGAAGAGCCTAAGTAGTAGAGTGCCAGCTTAGTCAGCTCCAGGCTCTAAGTGCAAAGCTGATGGGATAGCCGGTAAAAATATGCAGACTTCTCAGTTCTTACAAAAGCTTTATTGGTAAAGGCTCAGTGGTGGCCTGGTGTCCGACGTCTGGTCTGGTCTGGGAACCAGCTCTGAGATGCCGGTCCACAGCCACCCTGTGGAATTGGAGGAGGTAACTGGACAAAGCTTGCTGACTGCTGCTCGCACATGTGCACATTTCTGAGTGCTGTTAGGAACTGGGAAGAATCCCAGGCATATTTTCTGGTATCCTCGAAATAGCAGCCAATTCTTCAGCTAACTAACTGCAGGCACAAAGAAGGACGGGAAGCAGTAGGTAGTATTGTCAGTGAAATCTCAGCGTACGGCAAAAGTTAAAGACGGGTGTCCTTGCAACTATGAGTTGTAATCCTGTGAGTGGGTCTCCCAGTTACCAACTGCAGAGATCTTTGATGTTTGGATTTCAAGCTGAAACTTCCTGCCATTTGCTTAAAACTGGCATTGAAATGTCTTGGACTACTTTTGGAATGTACAGTTGTCCTAAGGATGGCAATATCATAATGTTGACTTTGCTTTTGAATTGCATCATGATGTATTAGGAAGTTTTACAGCTTCCATTAATATTCAAGCATAGAATAGTATGGACTCACTGAGACTCTCACTATTTTCTCATTGGATCTCGGAGTGTGTGTGTGTGCACGCGCGCGTGAGCACGCTCATGCATGCATTCGTTTGTTGGTTCTGGGGCATGAACTCAGGGCCTGAGCACTGTCCCTGAGCTTTTCTGCTCAAGGCTGGCACTCTACCACTTGGTGCCATGGTTCCACTTGGGGTTTTCTGGTGGGTAATTGGAGATAAGGGTCTCAGGGACTTTCCTTCCCAGGCTGGCTTTGAACCACAATCCTCAGATCCCAGGCTTCTGAGTAGCTAGGATGACAGGCGTGAGCTCCAGCACCTGGCTTTGATACTTGGCAATGTAGGGCATATCCACCTACTTATAGTGACATGAAGAGCCGGACAATCCTGGTTTCCCCTGAATCCGCTGAAGCTGTGATTCTGTGGGAATATTTATAATATCACATTTTCTGTTCCTGGTCTCCCCAAGGGCAGCAGAGGGAAGCAATTCTTGTGGGTTTTGCGAGAGTGAGTCAGCACTCAGCCACTGGGCCCCCACCTCATCTTTGTCATCTCTTCAAAGCATTCCTTGTGTGCATGTGCGCATGTGTATATGTGTGTGTGTGTGTGTGTGTGTGTGTGTGTGTGTGTGTGTGTGCACATGTGCATTCATACAGGGACATGTGTGATTTTCCTGCTTCAAATTTCCTTCCATTTTGTAGGGGATCACATACTATTTCCAAGGAGACATCCAGTGAGAAGCAGATTTCATGAAAGAGTCTAAGATGACAGGAATGGTTTAAATGGAGCCAGCATCGCAGAGGGAATGCTATCCTCTAGGTACCATTCGACTAAAACAATTCCAAATGTTTCCTCTGAGGCCAGCTGTGCAGCCCTGTGGAGAGATGTTTCCACACACATCAGTGTGTGGAGTTCCGTGCAGATGTCTTTCCCTGCCTTGAGCTAAAGACACGAGGCAGCTCCACATCCACTCCATGGAAGGAGGCCGCTCCCTTGCCCTGCTCTCCATCACGCTTCTCACCCCGGCACCTCATGCCTTCGCTGCCATGATGACTAATAAACTCTGCCCTGGGAACTGAGTTTCCGTGGGAACACAAGCCACTCATGCCTAGTTAGTTTCTCAGGGACACGATGAATCATCTCTGTGCTCTGTGCCTTGTGTGACTCATGTCGGGTGAATTTTTCTGTCCAGTCTCAGCCTGGTGGCTAGATTTTGGAGGGCCCTCCATCTTTGTTAAAGGTCACAGCTCACAGCAATGCACTTGGTAGGTCCTTAGTACTGCACGCTCACTGCACCAGATATTAGGGTTGGCTCTGATCCTAGCCACCTTGGGAGGCTGAGGTTGGAGGACTCAGGTTCAGAGCCAGCCCAGGCAGCAAAGTTGATGAGACCAAAAAGTTGAAAGTGGAATTCTGCCTCAAGTGGTAGAGTGCTAGCCTTAAGAAAAAAGAAAGAAGAAGGAAGAAGGAGGAGGAGGAAAGAAGGGGAGGAGGAAGAGGAGGAGGAGGAGGAGGAAGATGAAGGACAAGAAAAGGAGGAGGAGGGAGAGGAGAGAAAGGAAGAGGGAGAGGAGGAGGAGGGAGAGAAAGAGGAGGAAGAGGAAGAAGACAACAAAGCAATTTTTTAAATTGTATTTTTTTTGTCTTTTCTTTTTTGGTTCTTGGGATCAAACCCAGGACATTGCACTTGCTAGGCAAGCGCTTTGCCACTGAGTTACAACCCAGCCCAGCAATTGTTTTTGTGTGGGTGAAACTCCAGGATCCTAAGAACCTTGTTTTAAACCACATTTGCATATTGCTTTATGGTGATAACAGTGATACCTTTATAATTTTGTTACCTTTGCTTTTTATCAAGAGACATGTGTGTATGAAATGCACCGTTAAAGCCATCATCTGCTTGAGGAAGTGTTCTGAGTAAACATAATTAGTAATGGTTCCTGTTTCCTAATGACCTCCAGTTCTCTCCCCACTTCTGTTTTCTTTTTCTCTGTTTTGGAGGGGGAAAATATATTTTTCCATGAATACCCTTTCTAATTTCTGACAAGATAGGTTTTGCACAAGATTCATTGTTAAACTAGTATAATAACAAATGTCTAGGCATTTGTGGCTCAGGCCTGTCATCCTAGCTGCTCAGGAGGCTGAGATGAGAAGATTGCAGGCTGAAGTTGGCTTGGGCAGAAAAGTCTGTGAGCACCAAAATTTGCTGGAAGTGGAGCTGTGGCTCAAGTGGTAGAGTGCTAGCCTTGAGCACAAAGAGGCTCAGGGACAGCGCCCAGACCCTGGGTTTAAGTTCCAGGACTGGTGCATGTGTGCATGTGCATACACACACTCATATTCACGTGCTTAGTATGCCTACAATTAATAAAGTTCATCTTGTCTGGATGTCTGAGGACCTTTTGGCATCTCTCTTAGAAAGTAAAGAGGATAATTACTTGTACTGAAGGGCCAGGAAAAGACATAGGAACATCTGGCCTGTTTTTCTATCTTACTGATGACTCTTAATGGCTGGGCTGCCTGTGGCCTTCACACAAAGTTTGAATTTTCTCAGCTGAACGAAGGAAATATTTTTCCAATTGTTTTGTTTAATCAAATTTTAGGTTTTTGGGCTTTTTTTTAATTTAAAGCATGAGACTCAGCTTTTCCTAGATTAGGAAACAGATTGGAAAATATTTTGCTTGGTCAGACCACCTCATTCTGGGATGATCTTTGGATCTTAATCAAGGCTCAAATGCCTCAAAAAATTAGCTTTTATCTGCTGAAAATGTGTCGGGAAGCAACAGCATTTTCCAGCTAGACAGTTGCTAATGAACAAGAGGTGAGAGCTAATGTAAGCAGCAGCCTGGGTGAGCAGAGCCCACAGCTTCTCTCAGCACTGCCGGGCCCAAGCTGTCACTGGCTGGAAGACCAGCAGCCACCTGCAACTACAGCCTGGGGAAATGTAAGAAACAGTATGCTTCAGCTGTGTTTTAAATTAGCTTCGTCAAGCTATAAATATTTTTAGGAATTTCTTAAAAATGAAATGTCTCCGTCTAAAGCCAGAAGACTGGGCTTCACAATACAAATTAACTTCTTATGGAGGTGAGGACTGGATGGCCGAAACAGAAGTGTTTCTGATTCTAGCTGGCCAAGGAGCACTAATTAGAATTGGCCTGTATGGCGCTGAGGATTTCTCTGGCATGGCATTCACATTCTTGCCTGCGCTCTCAAGCTGTCCTCACCTGCCCACGATGGCCTGCCTTCCACACCTGCTTCTTGTCTCCCCAATCACATCTCCTCCTAAGGCACCCAAGCCTATCACCCTAGATGCCCTGAAACTGATAAGCAGAGGAGGTGTGGCTCCTGCAAAGAGTGGAGCACTATCCAGTAATAAGGAGAAATAAAGTGATGCCACTGGCAGAAAAATGGCTAGAACTGGAGATCATTATGTGACGTGAAATAAGCAGGGTTCAGAAATAAAAAATGAGGTCACATGTTTTCTCTCATAAGCACAACATAGACTTAAAATGTGTATATATGTATATGTGTGTAAGTGTCTGTATATAGTAAATTTCTTGCCCATCATGTGCTAGAAAGGGTTGTTTATTATTTTTTTCCCCAAAAGTTTAGCTACTCCTGAATAGGATACAGTGATGGTGGGGAGACAGCTTTTCCTTCCTTCCTTCCTTCCTTCCTTCCTTCCTTCCTTCCTTCCTTCCTTCCTTGGTGAAACCATCAATTTAATGACTGGACAAGTAGATTCAGAGTCTCTGAAACTAGATTTAGTAAGAGGGAAGTTAAAAAATAACTTGACACCTAAGATATTCATAAGCCAATGACATATACATTATTCCTTTTCCAAGATGGCAAGCCTACTTGCAATGGCCCAGTTACCTCCATCTGTACTCTTTATGGATACTCTCTTTCTCTTCTCCTCCTCCCATTAATTTTCCTCCAGTTCTGTGACTGGAAAAACCTTGCCAAAAGTTGAGTAATCTATCATTTATCCCAAAGAATAAACCATTTATACATTCTTAGTAGGCTGGATGATAAAATAGCAAATGCCATTTTCCCCCTGACAGTTTCAGAGTAAGAATCGGATTGAAAACTTACATGGCATTTTGAGATGTTAGCTATGATTAGTTGTATGTCACTAGGAGGTTCTTGTTTGTGAACAATCTAGCTGGGTTTGTACTCATAGTTGACAGTGGAAAAGAACTTGTTCTAAATCAAGTTACTTGAGGACTTGAAGGGCAGCCTCTTTCTTGTGGTATTGTGGACATCAAATTCACTTGTGGACCTACTGACCTCTGCTGTGCACAGAACCTCTGAGGGGACAGAAAACAACCCCCCTGTCTCTTTTTTCTTGGTCCAAGATAGGTATTCAAAGTTAGTACTTAAGCCAGGTGCAGTGGCTCACGCCTGTAATCCTAGCCTCTCAGGAGGCTGAGATCTGAGGATCAGGGTTCAAAGCCAGACCGGGCACAAAAGGACCTGAGACTCTTACCTTCAATTAACCTCTAGAAATCAGGAAATGGGGCTTGGCTCAAGGGTAGGGTGGTGGCCTTGAGCTGAAGAGCTCAGGGACATGCCCAGGCCGAGTTCAAGCCTCATGACCCACAAAAAAGAAAGAAAGAAAGAAGGAAAGAAAGAAAGAAAGAAAGAAAGAAAGAAAGAAAGAAAGAAAGAAAGAAAGAAAGAAAGAAAGGAAGGAAGGAAACCCCTCAGAACCTGCTGTTTTGCTCATTGGCAAACCAGCTGAGCCACACAACCAACCCCATCAGTGCTTCCTCGGATAGGGTGCTTCTGTCTTCTCCAGTCATTGCAGAGCCAGCTTTTCACAGCAACAGAGTCACCACAATAGATATTTAATATCAATCACAACCTTTCATCATAATCATGAATCATGTACACTGATTACAAATCCAAACCTATCTGAGATGTCATTTCTTTGAGTTATTTATAATACCTCAGAGATCACCAAATTAAAAAAAAACTCATTCCAAGAAGTGAAAATATTTTTTGTTGTTGTTGTTGGTCATGGGGCTTGAATTCTGGGCCTGGGAGCTGTCCCTGAGCTCTTAAGCTCAAGGCTAACACTCTAGCCCTTAAGCAACACCACCACTTCTTGTTTTCTGGTGGTTCATTAGAGATAAGAGTCTCACTGACTTTTCATACCTAGACTGATTTTGAACTGTGATCCTCAGATCTCAGCATCCCGAGCAGCTAGGATTACAGGTGTGAGCCACTGGCACCTGAATAAAAATAATTTAAAATGAGTTGAACTCTAACAAATTTGATTGCTAATTAGTGCTCATGCAAGTCCTTTGATGCTACTTGTTAAGTCATGGGGGGAAAGTAGTTTTTTTTTTAATCATTAATTAAAAAGTTTACTCGAATAGTCATAAATGTAAAAGCTAACAAAGCCTCAATCTATTATTGTCTGCGATACTTAAATTGGTGAGCAGATGTGGACATGAAGTTGTTTTGTTAACTCATCATGAATAGGATAAAAAAGAAGAATCTAAAGAAAAATAATGTATAAACAAAAAAGAATAATGTGTTAAGAAATTTGAAATGAATGCTTTTGAAATTAGTATACTTTGAGAATAAAGACAAACAAAAACCAAAACTTTGCTATTCTGAGCACTCTATCGTTGGAACCAAAGCTTCTTGCCTGGCTTCTTGCTGGTCAATTGGAGATGGAGTCTTATAGATTTTTTGCTTTGATTAACTTTGAATCACAGTCCTCTAGCCCTTAGGCTCTTGTATATCCAGGATTACAGACTTGAGGCACCCATTCCTAGCAATGCATTAAAAATACTATTTTGATTTTATTTTTCAATGTAAAAGTTCTGTAAAGAACTATGGAAGTTTCAGAAAAATTTAATGAAGATAAAACTCAGCAGAAATCTCATTACTGCAGAGGAATGTTACTAGTCTTTTGTATACTTATATGGTCTTTTTTTAAACTGTCACCACATGTGTAGGATTACAAATAAAACGGAAGATGTACAATTAAATGTGAATTTTAAATAGTGAATATTTTTTGATGTACATCCCCAAGATTGCTTGTGTTACTAGAAAAAGTATTCATTGTTTAGTTGACATCACAATTTAGAGGTTGGGGGTGTGATTCTTTTGCTAGAGTGCTAGTCAATAAATGAAAGCAGCAGGTACCAAGTTTAAGTTCTAATTTCTAACTTTAAAAAATAATTTAACTGGATGCCAGCTATATTCTGTTTTTATTTGCTCAGCCGAGAAACCCTAGTATATAATTCCCATTGCAAAAACATCTTAAAAAGTGAGAACAATGGGGCTGGGAGTTTGGCCTAGTGGTTAAAGTGCTTGCCTAGCATGCATGAAGACCCAGGTTCGATTCCTCGGTACCACATACATAGAAAAAAGCCGGAAGTGGTGCTGAGGCTCAAGTGGTAGAGCTCTAGCCTTGAGAAAGTCCAAGGACAGTGCTCAGGCCCTGTGCTCAAGCCCAGGACTGGCAAAAAAAAAAAAAAAAAAAAAAAGTGAGAACAAACAACAAAAACAATTCAATACCATAGGATTTTACTTGGATTGGAAAGCACACATATTTGCTCCAATTCTAGGAGGCTGAGACCTAGAGGATTGAGTTTTGAATCCAGCCTGGTCACCTTGCTTACTGAGGGACACGTGTACCTAGGTAAGAGCCTCCATTCTTTGTCTGCCTGAAATAAGAAGAGATCCAAGCGTTGAGAACGTTTCTCTTGCTGCCTGTCTTTTTAATAATCTAAGCAGGTTGTCCATGCACTCTGTGGGGATAATGAAGGAGAGCAGATATGGACTTCCCCAAGGATTCTGGTTCTGTTGTTTATTGCAGTGCAGGCCAGTGAGTAGAAGGTCCTGTGTGCACTGTCAGAGGACCCACAGTATGTCAAAGAGGGACAGAGAATGACTCTCAGAACAGAGACTGTTCTGAGACAGGGATGGGACAGCATGGTGGCAGGGATTTCTTTGAAGTACCTGTGTACATTTGTTAACACCAAGGAATCGAACCCAGGGCTTTGTGCATGCTAGGTAAGTACTCTACCACTAGGCCACACTCCTGGCCTATGAGTTGTGTTTTAGGAACTAATCATAATAATAAAGTAGGTATATTTGGTACACAGAGAATAGATCTCTAAAGGAGAGCTCAAGGCCAGGTCCCAAATTGTGGGTGCTGCTTTGTGAGGTTCTGGAAACTCAACCCTAGGGGCAGGGTGCTCCATTCCCCTGGGAGCTGGGAGGGGGGGACGTTGGTCTGCAGAGCTGGGAGCTGGTGCAGCACCAGAGAGGAAGGCGGTGGAGAGAACCCCGAGGGGGCTTGTGTTTACTTTGGCTCTTCGGATTCTGTTGCGCATGCCACTCAGGTCTGGGCATCAGGAAGGAACCGCTGGTGGACTTCTGGCCTGGGAAGGAGGAAGGAGCCTTCTGCTCACTGAGCTGCTCTTCAAGCTTGAAGCATGAGCATTCCTTTCAAATGTCATGGCACGGAGAAGGCCTATTATTAAACGCTCAGCCTGTTTTTAGCCGCCTGCTGGCCAACCTCAAGGTCATGCCTAACGAAAGAGATGCTTTTCCTGTCTGGGCAGCAATTCCAAAGAACATTCCTCTGTGAATGGGTCCCCTCAGGTCTTTATCCCCGGTTAGCATCCAGGGCGGCCGTTCTCTACTTCAGGGGCAGATGGGGCTGTTGGAGAGAAAGCAAGGACAGTCTCTCTACCTGCTCTTGGGAGCTTCCTGGGCAAGCAAGCTGATATGGAAGACTCTAACCATGGAAGTGGAAGATTATGGAGTGTGTGTGTGTGTGTGTGTGTGTGTGTGTGTGTGTGTGTGTGCGCGCTCTGGGAGTTACTGAGCTGATTTGCTAGAATATGTGGTGTTCAATCTGAGCCTTGAGAATCTGTAAGCATAACCTAACTACTGATACAGAAACAGCACAGGGCAGGTGAAGATGGGAGGTAGAGGGGTAGAGTCATTTTACAACTGGGGAACTGCAAGTCTGAATTTGGGAGAACAGGTGGAGACATAAGTGAAACAGCTCTGGGGAAAAAACTGGGGACAACCTTGAAAGGCTGGATGAACTTTGCCAAAGGAGTTTGGTTTTGTATTGAGATCCATGGCAAACCACTGAAGTATTTACAAGGGCATCATAAGTGGGTTTAAACTTTAAAAAGCTAGTTTGCAATAGCCATACAAATGTGGCCTAGTGGTAAAGTGCTTGCCTAGCAAGTACAGTGCTTCTTGATCCATGGAAGCTCTTCAGCCTTCTCCCCATCTCTCCAGCCCCCCTCCCCTCCAGTGACCTGCTTTCACCTCCACTGAGCGCACTGAGTATCCTGATGGCACTCTCCCTCCTTCCCGTCTCAATTCTACTTCACCCATCCCAGGCACATTTCTTTGTGTATCTTTATAAATTAGATGTCTGTGCAACATCATTATTTCCAATCGTGTCTTCTTTTATCCAAATAATGCTTTCTCAAATCCTGTTTGAAATTCGCGATGTGAAAGAACAGCCTCGAGCATTCGATGCCGCTTTTCTAATCAATAATAATGATGAGATATTAATAACGAGGTGACCTTTAACTAGTGTTTAGTCTTGGTTGGGTACAAGGCTTTTGGAGTAAGCTTTAGGTCAAGTGCCATGGAGCACGGCTTAGTGGAGAGCTTCCTCTGCCAGTCCTGACTTGTGAAGGGAGGCCAGGTGCCCGGACGTGGTGGCTGGTTCTGAGCTTACTGGGGTGAAATTTTCTTGGTCACCAGAGTGGACAGCTCACCTCAGAATCCCACCAGGTCAGAGCTCTCAGCTGCTATGGGCAGCGCTGATCCATGGTGGAAAAGAAAGCTGGGTATCATTTTAAGAGAAACTCTCACGCGATGCATTCTTTCCTGGTTTCACACAGTCCATTTTTGAGGCTTCAATGGACATGTCAAATCAAATACTCCCAAAAGAAGAGCATCCAGGGCCGGGAGTGGTAGAGTGCTCGCTTAGCACACACGAAGCCCTGGGTTCCATTCCTCCGCACCACATATACAGAAGAATCCAGATATGGTGCTGAAGCTCAAGTGGTAGTTCCCAGGCCCTGAGTTCAAGCCCCAGGACTGGCAAAAAAATAAATAAAAAGAAGAGCATCCAAGGAGACTGAGAACAGGAAGTTATGGAAGGACTAGTACAGTGTTTAGGAGCTCTTGGGACAGGCCTGTCAGAAACCCTTCTTGAGAGCTGACTGGGGACTGACCTCTGCCTGTAAGCCTGCAATAAAGCAAGAACTCTGCCTCAACCACAGTCATCCAACCCCTTCAAATTGTATTGTGTTAATTTTAGTGTAACCATAGTCTTTACAGTGATGACTTCCTCAAGTTATTTCGGGCTTTCAGCTGCTGTATTTATGGTGAGAAACATCCAAGTGTCTATCCTCACTGGATTTTCTCCAGGTGTCATTATAGGATTAACAGTAAATCCTCTGGAAGACAGTAGCTCCTGGAGAGAAGGGGAAACAGGGAACCGTGCATTGTATCATGCATTCCGAGTTTGGATTTTCCTCTCTAGAAGATTTTCATTCTCCTTTAGAGTCTGATTACAAATGTGATTTGGACTTTGGATGTGACTCCTGTGTTCTATGGAAGAGAACCAGTTTTAGTAATGTAAAATTAAAATTTGCAAACTACTTTCAAGAAAACATTCACTTAGGTAGTACAGTCGAAGGGGCAATGGAAAGTAAACTCTAGCTGACGCTCACTCTGTAATCACAGCTCCTGAGGAGGCTGGCCTCCAAAGACTGTAGTTCCAGGCCAGCTGGGGCAGATGAGGCTATGGGATTCTTTTTTTGCCAGTCCTGGGGCTTGAACTCAGCTCCTGGGCACTGTCGTTAGGATTTCTTCAAGGCTAGTGTTCTACCACTTGAGCCACAGCATCTCTTCTGGCTGTTTTGTATACAGAGGAATCGAACCCAGGGCTTTGGGCATGCTAGGTGAGTACTCTACCACTAGGCCCCCAGGCCATAGGATTTTTACCTTTAGTTAACCAACCAAAAGCCAGAAGAGAGGTTTAGCTCAAATAGTAAAGTATCATCCTTGAGTTGAAAAACAAAAAAAAAGGCCAAACAAGAACACAAGGTCATGAGTTTAAGCCCTAGTACTAGCACCAAACAAACAAACAAATCAAAGAACCTTGAAATCCACAGATTATACTGAAGCTGAGCAAGGGGCAAACAAACCAAAGGAGTGTTTTGGTTGGGTATTTTTCTCAGTCAGTTCCTCTATCATTTACTTACTCACAAACACATTTTTAAGCTCTGAGTCCTCAGTGTGGCACTGCTTATGGTAGGTCTAACAGTGAATGGACAGAATGGTGTCCAGAGGCCTCAGTAGCTACTGAGTAGCCAGTAGGCCACCTGTTGAATGGGTTCAGTTGCTCAACATCACAAAGCTCATTTTCCACAGCCTAAATTACACTTTGGCGTTCTTTCTGAAGATGGCTGTTGGATTGTGTGAAAATGTAAGAAAACCATAGCTTTTAGTACAGCTCTGCCTTTAACAATAATAATATACTACTACTACTACTACAAATAATGTTTAATAATCATGTTTCTCTTTGACAAGTGACTTTTACCTGTGTCGAGGACACTTGGCTCTCAAACATCTAAAGCATCTTTGAAACAAACAAACAAAAAGAAATGCTACACAGAGACTGGATGTGTTTAAATATATGTGAATGGCTTTCCTAAATATTCTTTAGCCAATGGCGTTATTGATTCACCCAACAATGTCTTCAATACAAACAATTTTACCTCCAGAGATAACCATCAAGTCATAAACTCATATTCAGGGTTGCCTTAATTTATGAAAGTAGTTATAGAACAATGGCTCTCAGGTGCCAGCCAGATTTGGCTACCTTACCATTTTTTTCATATATTTTTTATTGTAATTAATAGAAAGGTTACATGATATTTGCCAGATAGAAGGTGTATTAATTCACATACATTGATACCCTTTCACATGTCTTGGTCCCCATTTCCCTCCCCCCTACCTTACCATTTTTATTTTTCCTTTTGCATTGCTGGGACTTTAACCCAGAGCACGGGCACTGTTCTTTAGCTTTTTTCACCCCCTCAAGCCTGGCATGCTATCACTTGAGCCACACCTTTCCCCTTGGCTCAGCTTCTATTCTTGATCCTCAGACCTCAGCTCCTGAGTGTCTAGAATTACAGGTGTGACTCATAGTGTCTCAGAGTTAGGTGGCTCCTGGCGTTTTCTCCAGGGAAGAACCAGCTTTCTGTATAACCACGTGGTTGTTATGTGAGGGGGCTGCGCCATCAAGGACATCAACCTTGAGCCAGGCAGTTTTTGTCAGCTAATGCTGCTCACCATGAAGCCATGGAACAAGCCCGGCCCTTGGGAAGTTCTGGGCTAGCCTGTGACCTGTGAGAACAGGCCAGAGCCCTCCTGTTCCCTCTGGTGCCCTGCCCTGCCATGCCCAGGGCCCTTGAGTAGCCCAGCAGGGAGAAAAGGAATTAATGTAGACAGAAACTACAAAGAGGAGAGTAGGTTGTCTGAGAGATGGAGCTGAATCTTGGTCCTACTTCACACACACACTGGAGAAGCTCATCAGAGCGACAACAGAGAAATAAGAAGCATCCACTGTCATGTCAGGCTGGGGGTTGAACCCACTGCTGCGATGCTTGTCCAGCGTGCACGAAGTCCTGGGTTCCAAGTGTGCTCCCTTCCAAATAAAATAAAGGTTCTTGCCTTCGTGGAGTTTGTGGTATAAGCTGACAGAGGTGAAGAGGAAGGAAATTCTCAGGGGTCATGTTATCTCACTTGAAGGCTTGCCTCTCATTGCTCTGCCAAAAGAGTCGGTAAATATTGAATTAACACAAGAAATTCGATTCAGCGACAGATGAATGACACTCCTGCCCCTAAGCAAAGGTGAGTCATAAAAAAAAAAAATGGAAGGGACTGGAGGCCTTGGTTCCAAACATCCTTCAATAGCACCTTGTCATCCATTTTATTCTAATACGGTTATTTTGTTTCTTTTGCATCTTCGTCGTGAATAAAGATTTATTTTAGTTGCAATGTAGATGTTAAAACATGGATTTTATCTGCAAGCGTATTATGCGGTTTATGTTTGTTTTCTTTCAGCATTCTTATAATTCTTCATGATCGACCAAATACGTTTATTTATTTATTTTTGTGATGTTGTTGTTGTTTTTTGCCAATCTTGGGCTTGAACTCAGGGCCTGAGCACTGTCCTTAGGTTTTCTTAAGGCAAGAGCTCAATCACTTGAGCCACAGCACCATTTCCAGCCTTTTCTATGTATGTGGTACCAAGGAAACGAACCCAGGTCTTTGTGCTTACTAGGCAAGCATTCTACCTCTAGGCCAAACTCCTGGACCTCCAAATATGTTTTTTATGGGAAGAATTATTTGTATGTAAATGGATAAGCAAACTAAAAGTAGGGTTGGACTCGAGGTTCTGCACTTGCTAGGCAGGTACTTGCTAACTCTATAATGGTTCATTTCTTGTGCAGCTGGGCTCCACTTGCTTCTGAAGAATTCTGGGGACAGCTTCTTCAGGATTTTGATGGACTTTTTTTCCTGAGGGCAATTGTTAAAATGCTTATCAGTGAGATAAAATGTCTCCCCTGACCCGGAAATCAGCCTCAATGTCACAAGCAATTCAATGCCCACTACCCTAGCCAAGGGGGCATTTGGCTTCCATTTAGCATGAGTTAGCTCTTGGGAACTGGCAGCAAGTACAGCTGGGTGTTCAGGGGGCTGTCTTGGGTGAGTTGTGATCCTGTGAGGACCTCAAACCTAAATTCACTTGAGACTGGAGAAAAATACTCCTAAAGGAATTCCAAGAAGTGCTGATTAGCCTTAAGTTAAGTTATTAGCTATTGTCTCCTTCTATTAGTTTTTGCCCCCTTCTTTTCTTTTTACCTTTATGTAGTCGCTCAGAGGGGTTTCAATTCCACATGTCGATGTATTTGCACAATACATCTACTTACATCTATCACTGTGCTGGGAATTAGAGATATATGAACAAAACCCAATTTCCAAACATTTACACATTGTAAAACAGTAAAATATAAAATCAAGAGAATAAACAAAGTGATCTGAATTTATGGGAAAATGGTCACGAATGCATTTGTAGCATTGCTTAGCTTTGTAGGGGGGATTCCAGCATGTGGAGATGGACTTCTCTGGTTAGTTTCTTTCCTGTGTGACTCATCAACTCAGCCTCTGTGGGGCACACAAGCCCCTGAGGAGTTTCATTAGGAGAACACAGAGTGTTCTATTTTTTGTCTTTTTTATTTTTATTTTTTGTCAGTCATGGGGCTTGAACTCTGGGCCTGGGCACTGTCACTGAGCTCTTCAGCTCCAGGCTAGCACTCTACCCTTGAGCCACAGCGCCACTTCCAGTTTTCCAGTGATTAACTGGAGATAAGAGTCTTGCTGACTTTTAATGCTCAGGGTGGGTTTAAACTGAAATCCTCAGATCTCAGCTTCCTGAGTAGCTAGGACTACAGGTGTGAGCCACTGTACCCAGCCACAGAGTGTATTTCTTGATGTTGATAACAAAGTGCAGGTTTTAATTATCCTTAGGCTTTTTGGAGGGGGGGGGGACAGGGGCTTGGTCATGGAGTTTGAACTCAATAAGCCTGTGTGATTGCAGGATTCCTCATAACAAAGCTTTCTCTACTTCACTGTACCATTGAATAAAGATGGGAAATGACACCTGTTTCCGAGAAAAATTGCACTTTTAGCCAGCGTGTTGGACAGAAAGGGTGTAATTGTCAGAAGTTTGGGAATACCAGGCCATCTGTGTGTGTGGATTCTTTCTTTTTTTCTTTTCTTTTAGTCTCTATCATTTCCTTTCAAAGATGGTCCAAATATTGGGCTGATGTCCTCAGCGAGGTCTATAGACAAACTGACGGGTCATTCAGCCGTCATTGCAGCCCTGTTCTAATCATCAGGTGAAATGAAGCAGGAAGTCAGAAAAACCATCTGGGCACCTGCATGCTATCTGCACTTCCGAGGTCCTTTGTCTTGTGTACTTCCTACCTCCCAGTCCTAATGGAGCAGGACCTGCTCTGCTCCTCCTTTTCTGAGGCCTTGTTTTCATCAAAAGTCTGATCTTGAGCCGAGGCTGTAGCTCTGTGGCAAAGTTCTTGGCGGCATGAGGTTCCATTCCCCAGCATTGCAGGAAATAAAAAGGAATTACATTTCTCAGGGAACCACAATCTCTTTCTTTCTTTGTGTTATTATCACTATTGTTATTATTGTTGTTGCTGGTGTGTGTGTGTGTGTGTGTGTGTGTGTGTGTGTGTGTTAGTGGGGATCAAACTTAGGGCTTAGAACATACTAGTGCTTGGCCACTGAGCCACACCCGAGCTCCAACACAGAGACATAATCGTACTGACTTTGCAGGTGCGTCTGAAGATCTGAGGATAAAAGTGCTTAAAGTGGTCAGCAAATGATGAGCCATGAGTGACACCTAGTCAGATGGTTTTGTTTGTTCCCCCCCAATAATCTATCAACAAACCCTTTTTCTTTTATGTTTTTAAAATAAATTCATGTAAAATGGTTAAATATTGAGATACTATTCAGATAATGCCTTCAATTTTACCTCTGTGCCCTACGATCCTTTAAGATAAAGTTTGCCGGCCAGTGGCCAGTGTCTGAAATGTGGCAGGATATGTTTGCTGTGTTAGCTATTATTAATTATAGGATTAGTTATACTTACACCCAGGTATGATCTACGCTGTCTGAATAAATTGCTAAGTCTAAGGAACAGAGGCCTGGTGTTGGCTTACACTTCGGCTAGCCTGTCCTGTTGGCTCAAGAGGGTAGCATTCCCAATTTACAAGAGTTCAGAGACCTCAGACAACAGAACTCACCGAGATTCTCCTGTCTGTGCACACTGAACTAGGAGCAGCTCCTATGTCCAGCGTCTCTGGATGAGGTGGTAACTGCACAGCTTGAGGGGTGGACGCAGGCCGGAGTCGTCCCTGCGTCCCAGCAGCTGGGCTCTGCATTGGAGCCCTAGGCCCCAGCGCAGGCCTGGGACGCTGGTCCTGGTGGCCTCCCCTTCCAGACCTCTTCCCTGCTGGGCGCAGATCGGGACCTTCCCCATCCCCTGTCCCTGGGGTTACACCAACGTTTATCTTTCGCTAACCACCTCCCACCCCCAAGAAAAAGTTCCCTCTCTTTCTCCAGCCAGTTCTGACCTAGTGAAAATCTCTGTCACTCTACTTTATACATATGTTTACTTGCTACTTTTGTCACACTTCTCTGTCTCCTAATCTCATCGCATTTAGGTACTCTGTTTTACTTCTATCATTGCATGGCACAGATAGTATTTATTTGTAAATAAGACAAGGAAGAAGATGCTAAAGATACAGCATACAGGAGAAAATTGAAGGTCAAGTTAAAATTAGATATGGAACTTTTTGTTTGTGTTGAAACAAGGGATGGCATACCTTAATTAATCAATTAGAATTAATAATGCAAAAATATTGGAGAGGAGTGGCTGGACTTGAACTTGATAAATTCTTCTTGTCTCCATTTAACTAATCTTTACAAATTTTAATATTCATTCATTATAATATTCAATGTACTATGTGAAAAAGGAACTGGAGGCTCACTGGAGGAGAGGGGTGTGGCTGGGTGAGACAGAAGGTGGATGGGTCAAGATACACTGCATTCATCCACTAACATCGAACTGAAGACTCCATTAGTACAACTACATATGTGTAAAATGAAAAAGGAGCTTCAGCATTCAAACTGGTCAAATAATTTGACTTCATTCCTACACTCTGGTTTAGGGGAATAGAGTGTACTTTCACACTTTCATCATTTGATTTTAGAATTCCTAAGTGTTCTTTGCATAAACGAGATGACCAAAGAAATATTAGGAATATTTTGGAATACATTTTCCCATAGAGCTCATTGTATCTTGGATGAGTAAATGAACCAGTGATTAATGCTGCTGGTGACTGTACTAGCAATAGTTTCTCTCCCTAATTCTTTTATGCACCGAATAGGTTTTTTTTTATTGCTATTTCCATGTACTCTGGCCAAATTCTTTCTTAGTCCTTCACAATAATTTCCACTGAGGGCTGGAAAGCGAACAGGTATGAGCTGAAATAGAAACTGCAGTCTCTTCGGTTTTGTTGCTGTCTTTCTATTAAGTGAGACTTTACTATCTGGCCCCAAGGGTCAAGGTCAGTCATGAGTCATTTAATGTCCTTTACCTTTCTTGCCTTTTTTTTTTTTTAAAGTAATACATCAGAGGAAGCTAGCACTCTGGGTAATAAGAAAGCCACTGTTAAGTAGCAGGCAGGATGAGGAAGGGAAAGATGGAAGAGCTTTCTGGCCCTGACTTGTGTCTGGAAGGAAACAGAAACAGAAACAGAGGAGAAAGCTGCAGCCAGCTGGTCACCTGGACCAGGGTGGTCAGATGGCAAGCTGTTTCAGATCATAACATCTGCACACTTACCTTAGAAGAAGCTGGTCTCAAATCCACTGGAGCCTACCTCCTAAGAGGCTAGGAAGAGAACGAATAGTACAGAACATATGAATCTATCTATTATCTATCTATCTATATCACATCTATTGTTGCAGGTAAGAAAATATCCATTGCTTTGGATTTAAGGTAAATTCCATGAAAGAAATGAGAGGGTTTTCTGTTCATTTGTTTTTGTTTTATTTTTTTTTGAGAGATAGTTTTGCAAGCTGACCTTAAACTACTTATTTTAAAGTTTTAATCAATGATTTCATGAAGTTTTGCTAGTCCTGGGGCTTGAACTCAAGACCTGAACACTAATCCTGTGCTTCTTGCACTCTAGCACTTGAGCCACAGCACCATTTCCAGCCTTTTCTATGTGGTACTGAGGAATCAAGCCCAGGGATTCATGTGTGTGAGCCAAGCACTCTATGATTATGCCACATTCCCAGTCCTTATCTTTTTATTTTTGACCCTAAACTCTTGATCTTGATCTTTCTGTCTCAGCTTCCTGACTAGCTGGCATTATAGACATGTACCGACACACCTGGCCATTTCTTTAGTATTTTTTCCTTTGGTGTTGCTGGGGTTTGAACTCAAGACCTTTGTGTTTGCTAGGAAGGCACTCTACCACTTTGCCAGCCCCACGCCTGGCTTTTGAGTGTTTTTTTTTTTTCTGATATAAGAGAATCGCACCAAGTTGATGACATACAATAATTCAGAGTCTAGGTAAGATCAGAGTGATTTTATGAATGTGAATATGTTTTTTTTAAAATGTATCTGTCTTGTGCCAGGTGCTAGTGGCTCATGCCTGTAATCCTAACTACTCAGAAGGCTCAGATCTGAAGACTGAGGTTCAAAGCCAGTCTAGGCACGAAAGTTCATGAGACTGTTATCTCCAATTAGCCACTGGAAAACTCCAAGTAGCACTGTGGCTCAAAGGGTAGGGTAGTAGCTTTGAGTTGAAGAGCTCAGGGGCAGCACCCAAGACCAGAGTTTAAGCCCCACGACTGACCAAATAAATAAATAAACACACACACACACACACACATATATATATGTATATGTGTCTTGTGATCAACTAAAAAAACTTAGGAATTGAGACAATATTAAAAAAGAAATTTAAAAAATAAAACAGGGAAATAGCATTAGTGGACAGAGAGCCTGAAACAGAGGGAAAAATAATATTCATTTGTTTGATTGTTTGTGTGATTTGTCTACAGCTGTCAGGCAAATCAGATCCTATTGAATTCTGTTTTCTGAATTTTAATGGAATTGCAAGAAACTAATGCTATACTTACCTGAGCTCTATCGGGTTATTTTTGCCTTCCATTTCTCACTTATTTCTATCTCTTTTCAGTAAAGTCCTCTGTGACTTACAGACTGGCAATATTAAGTTAAAATTACATGCTTAAAGATGAAAAAATATAAAATTATTCCTTATAATAAATGATGTGCAGTCAACCAAAATGCAATTAAATTTATGTATGTGCACTGAGGAATAAAAAGGTAAAATACACGATTATTTTCATCACATTTTCTGTCACGTAAATCCAGATGATATATGTAAATATACCGCAGAATATGTAGGAAAAAATCTTTTTCTTTTTTTTGAGACAAGGTCTTACTAGGGGTCCCAGGCTGCACTGGATTTGAGACTTCCTGCCTCCATTTCCCACTTGCTGGTATGGTAGTACCTCTATGCTTAGCTGAAGTTTTTCTTCATATCTGGAAATGACATAACTATTTATGATACAGCGATCATCATCATAATAAGTAATATATAATATAAAATTATATATAATGTAATATGCATCTACATATGTTATAGAGTAATATATGTTGATATATACTATATATTTATACATTTCAAATATTTATATAATACACACTGCATATATTATATGCTTACTATTCCCCAATTTGCTTTTCTAAATACTGACAATGTGTTAATTAACTTAATCCATGACACTTTTTGAGTGAGGAGCTGCTACTCCTATGTTCCAGATGAAACGGAGGCTTGTGGCAGTTCAGTTCCTGGGCTTGGTGACAGAAGCTAGGACTTGCCTTGGAATCAAAGCTTTAACTCTCCTGTGATGTTTCCAGATGTGACACTCCAGCTTCTCAGTCTAGCATTTCAGAACAGACAGATGATTCCTGTGCCTTACACACAGCCAAGTGGAAAAACACAAACTTTTTACACTGTTGGTGATCTTTCAGTCGTAGTCGTGTAGGAATTTTACCATTTCCTTCTCTGCCTTGTGGACAAGTGTTATTTTTCATACTTACAATTCAAATTCCCAATCGAACAATGTTAAGAGGTTTTTCTGTTCTCTGGTAGAGAGCCAGACAGCTGACAGGAAATGCTCGCAGGAAGCTCAAGAATTTCAAGAAACAATTTCCAACGTTGCCTACCGATCTTTCCTTTAATTTACTTACTTTTTTTTTCTTCTACAGTTTTTCCCTTCTCCCTCACCCCTTTTGTCTGTCTGTCTGTCTGTCTGTCTGTCTGTCTAATGGGAGATTCCTCCTCTTTCCATTCCTTCCATTTCCCGTAGACTCATTTCCTCCTTCTGTCCAAACTTCTGAAAACAAACCAACAAGAAAGCCCTCTGTGCAGGGAAAGCGTCACAGCCATCTCCCCTTGCGAATGCCAGCTGAGTTTAAGAGCCAGCCATGAGGCCCCGGAGCTGGGTCGCTTCCCCAGAGCTGAGGCCAGGCAGCCCCAGAGCAAAGCTTCCCAAGCATGGGCCATAGTGCAGAAGGGCAAGGGGCTGCCAGCTGGGAGCTGGCACAGGGGCCAGCCATGGGAGGGGTCAGAGGGGGGGTAACCAGCGTGTGGGGGGGAGTTGGGGGGCAGCCATCGGGGCGAACCAGCCGTGGCCCTCATTCACTGAGCTGGCTAATTCGTTCAGCTTCGTTTGTCCTTCAGTCGCTCCTTTCTTTGGCTCTTTCTCCATTTTCACCTGGAGCTGTGGCCCCGCCTTTGCCCCATGCCACGTTTCTGATCCTCCACGAGGTGGCGCTCTCTACCGAGGGAGGCCCAGCATCTTGGTCAGCGCCTGCAAGGTCAAGGTCAAGTTCAAGGGCGAGCAGCTGGGGCGTGTTGGGGACTTGCTCAGTCTCAGCTCCATGCGTGGACAGAAGCCACGTGGAGACTGAGGGCCCTCTGAATTCAGACCTAAAGACCTGGATGTGGATACTGATCCCTGGGGGAGCGGGGGGGCGTATGCCAGGGAGTTCTGAATCCTTAAATATTATTCTTGGTGTTGTGAAGGCATCCTATGTTGTTATGTTTCCCAGGAGACTGGATTTACTTCCAAACGGTATGAAAGGAGTCGTGTTTTCTGCCACTTTTGCTTGAGGCTACTCTCGTTGTTTATTCATAAACTTTATAAAGACTTAGCCATAAGTTTATATGACTTCTGGTAGAGTTGTAAATGTGCCCAGGGCCTTGGGTCTGGGCGACAGATCCTGAGTGAGTGCACTCATTTCACAGTGGAGTGTGAGGAAGCCTTGCTGAGGCACAACCTCATTTATGATGTGGATGGGAAATGGAAACTCCACTTCTGTTTTTACTTCAGAATATTTCTTCTTTTATTTGGAGAAAAATATTTAGTTTCTATTCAAGTACTAACACAGTTAAATGCAAAATACAAGCAGGTTGCTTCCCCTTTACAATATACCTTATCTTGGGCCGGGAGTTTGGCCTAGTGGTAGAGTGCTTGCCTAGCATGCATTAAGACCTGGGTTTGATTCCTCGGTACCACATACATAGCAAAAAGCCGGAAGTGGTGCTGAGGCTCAAGTGGTAGAGCTCTAGCCTTGAGAAAGTCCAAGGACAGTGCTCAAGCCCTGAGCCCAAGCCCAGGACTGGCAAAAAACAAAAACAAAAACACAATATATCTTATCTCATATATAGCCATCTTACTATTAGTTACCTTTAGGATAAAGATCCTTAGAATAAAGGGTGCTGCTTCATGAATTTGAATCAAATTTTATTACCTGGTGATTTTCACCTTTTAATATTCCTCAGGTCACTAGTTTCAAGGTAAGCATTCAGAATAAAAATTTGCCTATTTGACTTAGTTATAATCTGTTTTCCCAAAGAATATTTTGATCATCAATATTGACTCTTGTCAGTGAAGCTTTGTATTATTATTATTATTATTAAGATGTATGATTGTTATTATTTGTTCAAAGTGGATTCATTGTGATATTTGCATACATGCTATACAGTGTAGCTGGGTCAGTGTCTCCTCTGTCTCCTCAGTGAAACCTCATAGTAGTGCCATGTGGTTTTTCCTAAAGCATTCTTAATGTGCTTAAACAGCTATTCTTAGGAAGGCCTTCATGCAACATCTGGCTAGCTATGCAGCCATAAGGAGCTTGACTCACAGCTCAGATGGCTAATTGAGAAAGGAGCTGGTGTTTGGTTTCCAAGTCAAGGGAAAGCAACGTGGGAGGTAATTATCCAATTTGGGATTCTGCTTGGTTAAAAGACTTACTGTGTTAATACAAATATAATGAAGCCCAGTTTCCTGCGGCTTCTGTGTACTTTTTGCCTGTCTTCCCCAGGAGGGCTGCCCAGATGCAAGATAGCTCAGGGAGGCCCGGCTTTACACTTGACCTTGACTCAATGAGAAGGTCGGCCTCTCTGCTTCCTGAGAACCCCATGCTGACAGAAAGTGAAAAATCAAGTGGTGTATGAAAAATCACAAGATAATCCTTTTTGTTTTCCTGGTCTGATTGAGGCTGTAATATTGTATCTTGATTTTTATCATTCTGTGTTAGTTTGAAGAGCGATGAACAATTAGGGAGAATAAGTGAATGAAAGTAAAGATTGTAAAAGTGGGATGTAGACAGGAGGGTGAAAGTGCCATTGCTGCTTGGGAGGAATTCTAGCTCTTCAAAGAGTGAACATGATGTCCACCATATTGCCAAGCCAATGGAATTAGCTCAGAACACAAGACATACCTAGGCCCCCTGTTCTCCAAACCTGAACAAACGAGAAAGGTTTCAAAGTAAAAGGCGTTTTGAGTAGAGGGCAGAATGGATACACAGGTTGGCCCTGGTCCAGTTCAGGCATTGTCTACCAGAGATCAGTGGGTCAGTCTGTGTCCTCTGCTTTGTTCTGGTTTACAGTACAAATCCATCTGATTCTTCCTTTGTTTCTTCTACCTCACAGTTCATTCCATTGCACTTGTCCATCTCTGTCCTCCTGCCCTTGTGTTCTTCTGTGCCCTGGAGGGGGCATCATCACACCCCAGGGGACTTCCACCTGCAGACCAGACAAGTGTCCTGTCAACACAGCCTCTCTCATTTTGTGGAACTTTCTTTCTTTCTTTCTTTCTTTCTTTCTTTCTTTCTTTCTTTCTTTCTTTCTTCCTTCCTTCCTTCCTTCCTTCCTTGCTTGCTTTGTTTCTTGCTTTCTCTCTCTCTCTCTTTCTCTCTCTCTCTCTCTCTCTCTCTCTCTCTCTCTCTCTCTCTCTCTCTCTCTCTCTCTTCTTTCCTTCCTTCCTTCCTTCCTTCCTTCCTTCCTTCCTTCCTTCCTTCCTTCTTTCCTTCCTTCCTTCCTTCCTTCCTTCCTTGTGAGGCTTGAACTCAGGGCCTGGGCTTGTCCCTGGACTCCTTTGCTTAAAGCTAGTGCTCTACCACTTGAGCCACAGCACCACTTCTGGCCTTTTCTGTTTACATGATACTGAGGAATTGAACCTAGGGCTTCATGCATGCTAGATAAGCACTCTACCACTAGACCGCATTCCCAGCCTAATTTTGTGGAACTCTTAACCAATCCGGAGCCCCAGGTAAGCCTGAGCCTCCTGCTCTATGCTGCTTTGCAGCTGGACCTGGCTGGAGAAGGCACTTAAATGAACTGTGGTAAATCTATCACCATAAAATATCAGTTCTCAGTTATTGGCTTCCACAGCCAGGAAGTGTGGGGCTGCCTCCTGAAAACCACTGACAGCAGTCTTGACATAGCAGAGGGAAGACCTAAGTGTTGCAGGAGAATTGCAAGATAGTGCTGCCTGGAGAGGCTCTTACGCTGAAGTATGCGCGCGCGTGTGCGTGTGTGTGTGTGTGTGTGTGTGTGTGTGTGTGTGTGTGTGTGTGTGTGTGTGTATGATGGTTGTGGGGCTTGAACTCTGGGCATGGGCTCTGTTCCTGAGCGCTTCAGCTCAAGGCTAGCACTCTACCCTTTGAGCCACAGCACCACTTCAGTTTTTAGTGGTTAATTGGAGATAAGTGTCTTATAGTCTTTAGTGTCTGGGCTGACTTTGAACCAAGATCCTCAGATCTCAGCCTGTTGAGTAGAGGGTTGCAGGTGTGAGCCAATGCGCCCGGCTGGAATTCTGCTTTAATCATTACATGTGAATTCTTTATTTTGATATTTTTCTTCTTCTCCAAATTAAGTTGCATTTAAATTTAAAGAGAGTTTAATGACTTAAAGAGTGACTTTTCCCTCTTTCCCTCCCTCCCTTCTTTCCTTCCATTCTCCCTCCCTCCCCTTTCTCCTTCCTACTGGCCAGTCCTAGGGGACTCAGTTGAGTCCGCACATGACTCAGTTGAGGACTGCTATTATAAGATTCAGAGAAGCCAGGGCCAAGGGCATCTGACGGTCATGCTGTAGTGAAGTGTTCCAGGCAAAGTAGTGACAGGATAGACTAGATTCAAGAGGTGGGAAGGTATGCTCCCTTACTTTCCAGTAGGGGAGGTGATGTCTGTGAGCAGTTTGACAACCGAAGGCTTCTGAGGTATGTCTGGTGTCCTATGGTGTCATGGCTGCCTGCTAGCACAGCACAACAGCTTGACAGCACGGACAGGCTGGGGGTGTAGATCTATGGTAGACTGCTTGCCTAGCATGTGCCAGGCCCTTGGGTTCAATTCCTCCCCACCACAGGAAACAAAAAAAGTAGTGATCTTGAGAGGACGAATGGATTACCCAGGGGTCTCATCATAATCACATAAGCCCTTACAAAGCTGAAGATGGTTAGAAATAGCAGTGCTGCTGGGGTCTTCCCGAGGACCAAGGACAATGACTCAGATGGCAAGGGCAACTTTACTTCTGCAGAAGCAGCAGCTTAAAATCTGTCAAGCGAGCACACAAAGAAGCCAGACTGCTTCCTTGTGATCCCTAATTCGGCCGGCCCTGCCCCTCTGCAAAAAGATGGGGCTTAATTAACGATATGCAGCCCAAACTTTAGGAGCCTTCTAACAGGATGTCTTAATTAAAGCCCAGCAGGAAAAGGATGTAACTAAAATGTAACTAGCCAGAGCCAAGCCACCTGATCCAAGCAGGAACTTTTTTTTTTTCCATTTTGGAAAAAGAAAAGCATTCTTTTATTTAAGCTGGGTTTTTTTTTTGAAAGATTTTATTAACACTGATTTTTACATCGAACTTCAAAGGTCATGTTTAACAAATAAGTATTCAAGAAGGGAATCTAAATGCAATCACTGGCATATAGATTTTAGAACATAATTAAAATTAAGCTGAGGGTTTGTATGCCAGAGATACATATCAATCTATATAGCATTATGTCTAAAGAGTGTATACCATCATAGATTTTTATGTCTGTGTAGTTATGTTTATATCTCCAAGACCATGTCCATAACCTTGGGTACCCGAATATTGAGTCATCGCTCTTGTACTATTTGGATCTAATATCCACATATCAAGGAGACCATGCGCCTTTTGTTCCTTTGGTCTTGACTTGTCTCACTCAACATTTGCTCTAGCTTCATCCACTTCCCAGCGAATGCCATTATTTTATCTTGTCTGTTGGCTATGTAGAATTCCATTTTATATATGTACCACATTTTTTGTATCCATTCATCTGCAGTAGGGCATCCGGATTGTTTCCATCGCCTGGCTATTGTGAATAGTGCTTTCCAGAGTGGCTGAACTAGTTTACATTCTCACCAGCAGCGCAGCAGGGTTCCTCTTTCTTCACATCCCCTCAGCATTTTTTGTTGTCTGAGTTCAGAATCTTGGCCATTCTAATTGGGATAAGGTGGTATCTTAAGATTGTTTTTATTTCCAAGCAGGGACTTTTAAGAAAAACAATTCTCTCAAGATTAACAGAGAAGAAGCAAACTACTTTGAAGGAAAGGATGCTTTTCTCACAAGATGATGGAAGAGTGGGTTAGAAAGATGGAGACACATGCCACACTGCTGGCTTTGAAGATGTGGGAAGCGGATCCTTAGAAGCTGGGAACTGTCTTCAGTGACACCCAGCAAAAGAACAAGGACCTCAGCCTATAATCTGTAATCACAAGGAACTGAACTCGGCCAAGAACTGAATTAGCAGGAAATGCGCTCTCCCCTAGGGCCTCTGCCTGCCAACACCTCTACATTCATCCAGTGAGACCCATACAGGGCTTCTGACTTAGGAGGAGAACTCTGACACAGTGACTTTCTACTTACTGGTTTAAAACACTACACTTGCAGTGATAAAAAAAACAAATACTTTCAGTTATTAAAGACTGTAGTCTCCACCTTCTAAATATGATACAAATGTGAAAAAATGTTTTACTTCTAGTTTAAAGAATAGGTGATCATTATTTTAAGAACCATTGCAGCATTCTATTCTTTGAAAGTCATGACACACCTGATGAACTATGAGTGTTGATCCATTTCTGTGTGAGTCAGATGTCAGGTCAGATGGCTGGATGGAGGAGGATAGGTGGGTCATCTCCAGTAATAGAAAGAAGAAGGTGGTGGTAGAATATTCCAGAATAACCTGCAGTACAAAGACTGACTACTGTCATTGCCTGGCACCAGTGGCTTCACATCCGTAGTCCTAGCTACTCAGGAAGGTGACATCCAGGATTGGCGTACAAAGCCAGCCCAGGCAAGAAAGTCCATGAGACTCTTATCTCCAATTAACTAGCAAAATGATGGGTATAGAGGTATGGTTCAAGTGGTAGGGTTCCAGCCTTGAGGCAAGAAAAATCCAAGTGAGAACATGAGGCTCTGTCAGTTCTAACATCCATTCTCATATGAGTTTAATAAAATTTGGAACGTGTACATCTTTGTTTTATTTTGCAATAGGCAAAACTAAGTCTTGCAACTACCTGATGCAGGATTTGGGGGGCATATCAAGTGTCCCCAAACAGCAACGATGAGAGGAAATTCAAAATACAGGAATATTAAATCCGTAGTTATGAAATCTTGGAGTTGGCTTCTGGGCTTCCCCTGGGGCCTACATCATAGAACTCTTGCTGTGGGCTGTGTTTCTGAGCTGATGGACAGATAGCAGAGGCGGCTGGAATGACAGAGGAGGCAGCTCTGTCACTGTGGGCGTGGAGATGTGGGCACAGATTGGCCAAGGGACAAGTTTCAAGGTTATCTTTCTCCCACGGTCCAACAATTCCCCACAGTGATGCAATCCATCCAGGTGCTGGTGGCTCAGACCTGTAGTCCTAGTTACTCAGGAGGCTGAGATCTGAGGATTGTGGCTCAAAACCAGCCCAGGTAAGAAAGTCTGTGAGATATTTATCGCCAATTAACAACCAGATTTGGAGCTGTGACTCAGGTGCTAGAATGTCATCCTTGAGTGATAAAGGCATGTGGAAGATGTTGAGAACATCTTGTTTGCAGAAATAAATAATAATGCATGTCTATTTTTAGTAAAGATATGAATAGATATGTTTCTTGGTAAAAATGACTTGTACATTTTATACATTATATTCAATGCATATTGAGTGTGTAAAGACATGTGCACAGATGGTCTCTAATTTAATGATGGTTTGACTTAATGATAGTGAAAAGTTAGCAGGCATTCAGCACCTGTAGCTCTTCATACTTCCATCTATTCTCAGGTAAATGATAATCAGTATGGTTTTTGTCATGTTGGCTGTGGCAGCAATCTGCAGCTTCCAGTCTCACACATGAAGGGTTAAACACTGGCTTCTCAGATAAGTGAGTGCTATAGGTCACTTTACCCAAGTGTAGGTTCATGTAAGTATCTGGAGTATATTTAAGGAATCTAGGCTAGATGAGGACATACCATGGGTTAGGCATAGTGCATGAATTTAGATTTAGCATGTTTTACTTGTGTTGGGTTATCGGGAAATGTAAACAGAGAAGCATCTATTATCTATGCATCTGTGTATGTAACCATCTCCTTTCTTCCTTCTTTCCTCCCTTCTCGCTCCTTCTTTCCTTCCTCTCTTTCCTCCTTCATCATAAGCAAAGAGCTGTGAGCAACTTGAGCGTGGTCACAATGTCTTTGCTCCTCTGAGCCGCCCCCCATCATCTTCCTGATGACTCACTCCAGCGTGGGGCTGCCTCGGCAGGACCTTTCTCTTCTCTTAGGGTCCCCTCTTCCTCATGTTCTGGGATGCAGCTCACAAAGCAGAAGTCTGAGGGCAGCATCTGGCCCACACATGTGTATACTGCTGGGCTTGCCAGAGGTTTGAAAATTCTTTCAGTCAATTGCTAACATGGAAAAATGTTGGGAATTCTCACAACTATCAAAATTCCCTTCCATTGTCTCATGCAAAGCTTCAGAGACTCTATAAGAGCAGCGCTGGCGTTTGCACTGGGCCTCCACAGGCTAGGCCTGTGAGCAAGAGTGTCCATCAAGTACAGGAGAGGAGAGGTCCCAGTTCTGCTCTTCCACAAAGCTCCCCCTGGCCTCCTCCCACCAGACCCCTCCCCCACCGAAGCCCTGGGTGGCTGAGTTTGCAACTGGGCTCTGAGACTGGCACTCACCCATCCTTTTCCCCACTGGCAGATGGGCTACCAACTCAAGAGCTGGACGGAGGAGAAGAGATAATAATGTTCAGGTCTTACCAATGATAGTGGCCCACTGGCCCCCTGAGCCGGCCTGTGATAAACAGAGGGCTCCCTCCTCTGGGGAAGTGACAGCTGCAATCACAGGAAGGCTCACCATTCTTCTTGCTTTAATACAATGTGCTCCTTTGCTAAGCACCCTCCAAAACGGTTTTAGTTCTCTTGCAGGAAAATGTGTCATAGGGAAGCCATGGTTTGGCAAGCCACAAAATACCTTCCAGAGGATTTTCCTATTTGAAAAACAAGTTGGCCCCTTGAGTTTGTCCCAGATTACTTATTAGGCAAGTGTGTTTTTTTTTCCTTACATGTCATAAGCATCATTTTGGACAAAAGGACACCCACAAAATGCATGCATTTCTGTTGTATGATCACAAAGAATGATTGCTATTTGTTATTAACATTGCCACAGTAGTGCCAGTACACAAGAGACACAGCTCACAAGAAAAGGGGGATCATGGGAGTGGATTTGAAAGAGCACTAGTTGTTTTGACATCTACTCTTTGAAAGGAGAATCACAATGTTCATAAATCTCCATTGATGAATTCTCCATTCGATGGAACTGGTCAATACTTTGAAGCATTGCAAGGTGTTTCATTACAATGTCACTGGAGCCTCTTCGCAGTTTAAATAACTCAGTACTCTATAGAAGGGAGAAGGAAAAAGGGAAGCAAGTGGCTGAAAAGATGACAGAAAATGTAAATATTTTGTATAAATATTCAGTGACACTGAAGCTGGGGTGCCTGCAGAGAGCTGGCAGACAAAGAAGACCTGCTAGGCCCCATGTGCCCGGAAGCAAAGAAAACTCTACTGTTGGTTCCTGATGAAGCTGCTGCTAATCCATGCTGCAGCTTCTGGGGGAAGTTCAGCCCCTGCAGAGGTTCTGGCTTGGTGAGGGGGTTGTGGCTGAGTTTCTAGAAGTGCTTCTGGGCAGGTGAAAGGCACAGCCAGGAGTCTGTCCTCAGAGGACGAGGCCTTCCACCGAAATTGGGCTGGTTAGGTCTCAGCTGAGGAGACTAGATGAAACAGGCTTTCAGGCTATGGAAAAAGAACACACAGATGAGGGAACAGTCAGGTGCTCAGTCCTATGGAGTATATAAAGTCAACCTGAGGGAGAAAGCTGCAGGACCACTTTGTACCAGAACCCAGGGCTCTCACCCAGGTTTCTTCAAAAGCTGGGCAATGGCTGATGGGAACCATAACTATTGTGACTTCACATGCATTGGCCCCAGAGGGGTTGAGATTTCAGGTAGCTATGCTTGCAAGAACACCTGGAAACACACACAGAGACAGACAGACAGACAGACAGACAGACAGACAGACAGACACACACACACACACACACACACACACACGCAAGCACCTCTTCGCTTTTTTGAAAGATAAACCTTAAGATATTGTTGGGGATTATGATTAGGTGGCAGAATTAGGAATGAGTTCTTGGTTGCAGTTTTAAAAGCAGTTTCTGTTCTTTTAATGTATCACACTGCTACAAACATTTTTGTCTGTTTGGCCCCTGGTAGTGTATATACATCTATTTGCTTCTATGAATCTGGGAAGGGAAAAGGAAAAAAAAAACAAGATGATGTGACAGAGACAAAGGGTGAACCAGTGTAAGAGGGATGTTCACAAAACAATATGGTGGAACTTTACAACTGGGGGGGGGTGAGGGAAGGGAAAGTGGGAGAGAATCATGGGAAGGGGAAACAATGTGCAAGAAGTAATGTACTCTACCTCATGACTGTAACTGGAACCCATTTAAAAGAAGATTGCAATGTCTATACTGTCTATGGTTACCTTCCAGATACTCTAACAAAATACCAGGTAGAGTAAACAGGTTTTTTTTTGCCAGAGAAAGTTCTTTATTACACAATAATTTATACTTTAATTGATATTACACTTAAAGAGGGATGAAAGGAGTACATTTTAAAACAAAAGCAAAAGGAATGAGGAAGGATTTCCCCCGTACAAACGGCCCTATCATCTTAAATCCTTTCTTTCAGACCTTGCAGTGTAGAGTGGGAATTATAAGGACAAAAGAGGAAGCTGAGTGCCTGTGGTTCATGCCTGTCATCCTAGCTACTCAGGAGGATGAGCTCTGAGTACCCCAGTTCAAAGCCAGCCCACGCAGAAAAGTCCAACTGAGGCTCTTATCTCCGATTAACCTCCGAAGTCCAGAAGTGGTGCCGTAGCTCAACGTAGTAAAACGCTACCCTTGCAAGCAAGAGCTCACAGACAGCACCCAGGCCCCGTGATTGAAAAAAAAAGTGAAGCAAGATATGCATTAAAAATATTTTTCTAAGTGTTGCTTCGGAATGCACTAAAACTTAAATTAAGGTATAAATTAAATGCTACCAAAGCAGGAAATAAAACATTCATACTTAGATTAAGAACGTATTTCATGAGTTTCATGAGTTAATGTTTTAGTTTCTACATCTAAGAAATGTATACCATTATTTCCTTTATTCATATTTATTCTGAGGCATTTAATTAATGAGTTTTTTTGGATGATGTCTTAGCAATATGGTAATTGCATTTTTAGAAAATAACAGACCAATTTAATCACTAATTAGTAATCTGAGGGCATCAGAGAGAGGAAAAAGCTACATCCCCTGGGCTCTTCAGCCAATTTCTCTCTATACTCACTCTTCTTGTGAGAACTGCAGTGTTGAATCATAGAAATGGAAATAATTGTTCATAATTGTGCTTCCGTATGCAATAGAACATTTCAGATGGTATTAGCACAGTATTAGCTCACTGGGAAAGTTTCCTAGGACAATGTGTGTCACTCGATTTATGTGTCTTGACTAAAGATGGAGTGGTAGACAGATCCCACAGTTAGGTTCTTCAGAGGGAGAGAAATCTGCCTTGAACTTTTGACTAGATGCAGTTCTAGACAGCTTGTTTATGTCTAGAACATCTGAGAGGACCTAAATATGAGAAGATACTCAGGATAAAAGATGAGATCATGTCAAAAAGATCCAGATTTCCAACCTTCTTATTTTCTTTTATTTATTTTTTAGGTTGAGCACTTAGGGAAGGGAAGTATCGGAGGGCATTTTCCTTTTTGGTGATAGATGATGAAAAAACAATTTTGTGGTTTTCCAACCCACTGTCTTTTCAACTTCTACAATGTCAAATCAAAAAAAACCTCTTTGGGTCATCCTTCTGAACTGTCTGTGGGATACTTATAAACAGTCACTGGGATTGATTAGATTGCTAGAAGAAAAAGACCACAGTGACAGAACTAGTGACAAGTGACATTGTTTTATGTACCTAGCCAATAACAGTAGAACTTATTGGTTAATTTTATTTGGAATAATTTTTCTGCCAGCACTGGAGTTTGGATTGAGGTCCTAGACAGGCCTTTGGGCTTTCCCTCAAGGACAGTATTCCACCACTTGAGCCACAGCTCCACTCTGTTTTTGGGTTATTAATTGGTGATAATAGTCTCATGGGATTTTCTGCCATGGCTTACTTCAAAGTTTGAGCCTCAGATCTCAGCCTCCTGAGCGGCCAGGATTATAGGTACAACCATGGGTACCTGGCTGACATTTTGATTTTGAACTTCATTCATATGTTTTTGGAATTATTAGAAGCAACAAAGACAGAGGTGACTGCCACCTCAATTACATTGTTTATGTCTATTTAGAATTTAAAAATGTAACATATTGAAAAAGAAGCATAATGTTGTATTCTGAAAATCACTTTTTTTGTCTGTTATTGTATTTGTTTCGATACCTGCTTCCAGTGGGAATTTCTTCTGGCCTTGGAATTGTCTGGTCCCTTATTCTTAGTTGAATCCTGTTGCGACCTCATGTACATGTTCTTTCTTGTTTAATTTTATTGTCAGGTTACATTTGTAAGGCAGTGAGTACATTACTTCTCAAACCTTGTTCTCCTTCCCATGTTTAGTTTTTCTAAGGAAGTTTTAAGCACTGTGAAATGTTGCACCCTTTAAAGAAGGAAAGGTCACATCCATCACAAGGGTACTGAGCATCTAGTGCAGCAGTGAACATATCCTGGGTAAAGACGTGAGTTCATCGACTGACTGTAGACTAGACATTTTTGCATAATTTAGCATGGTATTTCCTGTTGGGATCCTAACACAAAATGATAAAGCCATTTTCGACAGGCGAGTGAAGTCATTGGAAGAAGTGATGACCTTTAATTTTTTTGAGAAGCTCAGTCCTTTAGCAAAATGTATTTAACCAAAGTTGCTAATTTACCATTTATGTAACACCTGTAATTTTATTTTTATTATTTGCTATGCAATCTCCTTACCGAGATAAGGAAGCATGATGAAAGACTACACCCTTGGAGAAGGATGCAGTTTTACAGGAGATTATTTTTCTGGCCACAGGTGGGGATGTACCTGGGTTTCACCCTGTGGTTGAGGTCCTTTCTCTCTCCATGGGCCTCTGTCCGGGGCTCTCCTCATTCTGCCTCCTTGGCTTCCCAGGTCCTCACTCGAACAGTAGAGGTGCTAGGGAGGTGAGCAGATATGTGGGTGGGTGTCAGTCTCTGGGCCCCATGTGGTTGAATGAGTGACTGTAGTCCTGGCGGGCTGGTTGGGCTCTGTTTGGTGATCTTGTAAGGCACCAGTCTCCATGCTTTTTTAAATGACCGAACTTCCTGGCAGTCTTTCTCCTGGCCTCTCCTAGCATCTCAGAATTGGTTTTGGTGACAGTTTGCTCATCAGCAGTCACGCCGTGTAAGTAGCTATAACCTGAGCATGACAGAGACAGAGGATGGGTCCTGTATGTAGCTTTGTGAGTTAGGAAGAATGGAGTGTTAGTTGTACCGAGGACCATAAGAACTGGGTGACTGATGTGCTCAGAGTTGCACGAGTCAGCAAAGTCTCTGACACTGAGGCAAAGCCACTGAGATAGGGAGTGAGTATTTTGATATAAGATCCTGAGATTTCAGGCTGTGGATATATTACTGTCTTTTTTGCAGATCTCTTCAAGCTCATCTTTTTAGTAATCCCTGTAATTGAAGAAGGATTAAGAAGTAAGCAGAAGTAAGCAGGCACCAAGGAAACAGAATTCTGTGTAGAGCAGACGTGATTGCGAGGAGGGGGAGGTGAGGGAGAGATTGAGATGTCCAGCTGAATTCTGTGATGCCTGCAGATGCTGGAATGTCCGAGGGTCAGGACTAAGGGCCAGTGGGCGTGGGGCTGTCCATTCCTACTCCACAAGGACACTGCCTCTTCTGATTATCCACTGTGCTCCTTTTAATTGGCCTTTGTTTATATTTACCACGTGTTTGCTTTCCTTTTGTGTACCTGGAGCTTTCACCTAGCTTATTTGAGAATCCTTGAAGTCATTCTGCACTCTATACATGATCTAAAGCCAACTAATGTAACAGAGTGGCAAAGTGAATTCATGGGTTAAATAGATGGACTATACATTTTATTCTGATGATAAACATATTTTACTCTGTGTGTGTGTGTGTGTGTGTGTGTGTGTGTGTGTGTATGTGTCCTGGGGCTTGAAATCAGGGCCTGGGTACTCTCTCTGAGCAGTTTTGTTCAAGTCTAGTGTTTTACCACTTGACCCATGAACTTTTCTGTTGGCTTCGATCCACAATCCTCAGATCTTATTCTCTTGAGCAGGTAGGGTTACAGGCAAGAGCTACTGGTGCTCAACATGTAAAAAATACTTTTTATTATGCATCAACTAAATTAAAAATAATATCTATGTCCTGGCTTACATCACAAGGAAGTAAAACCAAATGGTAAAATGTGATTAGAAACTGAACCAAAAGGAGAAAAAAATTAAAACGCTCAAATAAGCTAACATGAAGGTTGAGATAAGGCTTTGTGCTTGACTCCTGGTCAAAAAGGCTGCATATTGAAGTAAGGGCTATTTTAATGACAGAGGAGAAAGCAAGAGCGTTGTTCAGTAGAAGTGAAATTTTATTTAGCCCTGAGATTAATGACATGGTTTTAAGAAATCCGTGAAGCAGACACTAAGTCAGGTAGTTTCAACCTGTCCTCAGCAGGAACTGGAAGTTGGTCAGGTTGTAGAGAGCAAAAAAGCCAAGAGAGAGCTCCACATCTACCCACACCCTGAGTTCAAGTCCCAGGACTGGCACAAAACCAAAACAAACAAAAGAGATAGATCTTCCACAAAAGTTTTATAATAAACTAGAAAATATTTTATTATGGTTGTCTCTCCAATCATCTATGTGAGTACTTACTGAAAAGAACCTGGCTTTTCCAAGAGCTTTATTATATAAAGCTTTTGAGGATTACATGACAGGTAGTATTTGTGGATACTTAATGTATTTCAACTTTAAAAAAGCACTATGAAAATAGTGCATGTATACCTATGCACAGATAAATGCTCCTAGAATTTGAAATAAAGATCCATCTCTCCCTGCATCCCTTCCAGTTAGTTTTGTTACTTAGGTGTAGACACATTGATGCTTTTTCTTTTTCTTTTTTTTTTTTTTGCCAGTCCTGGGCTTGAGCTCAGGGCCTGAGCACTGTCCTTGGACTTTCTCAAGGCTAGGGCTCTACCACTTGAGCCTCAGCACCACTTCCAGCTTTTTTCTATGTATGTGGTACCAAGGAATCGAATCCTGGTCTTCGTGCATGCTAGGCAAACACTTTAACCACTAGGCAAAACTCCCGGCCCTGATGCTTTTTCTTTTGGATGGCCATTATAATCCTAAATTATGCTCCAAATTCTTTTTTTTTTTTTGGTCAGTCATGGGGCTTGAACTCTGAACCTTGGTGCTGTCCACAAGCTCTTCAACTTAAGGCTAGCACCCTACCACTTGAGCCACAGCATGACTTCAGGTTTTCTGGTGGTTAATTGGAGATAAGAGTCTCATGGACTGGATCGTGTCCAGGCTGGTTTTGAACAGTGATCCTCAGATCTCAACCCCTTGAGTATGGTTAATGATGTTTGAAAATGTCTTAATTTTATTCTGAAATATGCATTGAAGGGGTTTCAGATTCTTTTATGTAACTTGTATGGTTTAGAAGAACTCTTTATATCCTTGGCTAATGGGTTTTATAGAGTACTTATCTAGGTTTGTTTCCCATACTCACTTTCCCCCACTTGTTGGGCTTGACTATTTGGCTATTAGTGGGCTTCCAATATCTGATTAAGATTTCTTTTTATCTGTAGCTCAAAGAACTTTTCTTCTGTCATTTTTGTTTTTTTTTTTACTTTCTGTATTCCTCCTCTTATTCTGTTTGGTCCCTACAATCTTTCTTTTAATCACAGCTATCTTTCACGTGTTTTAACTTCTGTCTTTTCCAGTGCTTTAAGTTTTCTGATTTGAGAGAGTGTCTCAATCTACCTTTCTACTCACTAAATTCAGTAATGGATATTTTACAAGGCAGTTCATTCACGTGTATTTTAATTACATAAATCTCTTTCCTGTTCTTTGCTTACCCACTTCTTTCTTTTTTTCACCAGATAGAAAGTGCATTACTTCACAAACATTGATACTCTTTCTCATGTTTTGGTCCCCATTTCCTTCCCCCCACCCCCTCCCCTCATCTTGTTTTCCTCTCCTTCCCTATCCTATTTCAAATAACCAGATAAACATATATACAATATATCAGATAACAAGGTAAAATACTGTAACAATATGAGATAATCAAGGGACAGCAAAAGAGATGAAATATAACACAGTATATTAAAGACAACAATCACTCATTATATGGCTTTTGTTTCTATATCCTGGAGGTCCTTTCATTTATCCTCATCCTATATGGCCTTATGTATCTAGGTTTTCCTCTATTGTAAATCTCTTCTAGGACAGCCTAAGGTTTCTACTGATTATGACAAATGAGGGAAACCATTGAGCCTATGTTCCTTTGAGTCTGGCTTACTTCACTTAATATGATTTTTTCTAAGTCTTTCCATTTCCTTACAAATGGGGCAATGTTGTTCTTTCTGACAGCAGCATAGAATTCCATTGTGTACAAATACCACATCTTGTTGATCCACTTATCAACTGAGGGGCATCTGGGTTGGTTCCATATCTTTGCTATGGTAAATGGTGCTGCAATGAACATCATTGTGCTAGTGGATTTAGTATGCCCTTGTTTCTGGATGAGTTTTACCCACTTATTTCTTAGCATTTTATTTCATGATAAAAATAGTACTCTTTAAATGCATCTGAGGACACTAATTCAAATGTTTAGAAAGTAATCATTGTTCTATGTGAACCTTCTGGCTGGCTGTCCTGTACTTTCATTTTAGACCTTTCTTATGATGTTCGCTTCTTGCACACTTTCTGGTAACCTTTATGATCCATGCACATTTGGTATAGATAATTGGAAATAATTGTCTCTGACATTCAGCTAATTAAACTTTCAAAAGCATAACACAATTTGTCTGTGTATAAAGAAACCATTGCTTAAAATGCATGAAATATAGAAAAATAAAGAGAAAATATACATCCCTTAGAGATACACCTCTAATATTTTTTATGTTTCTTTTTTATATTTTCAGACACATAGAGTCTGTCTCTCACTATTTCACGACACAGTAGTGCATAGTAGGCAATGTAAAATCCACGAGGCCATGAGGGTTCTGGTCTATTGGTAAGAAAAAAGGAGCATTGAAATAGTCACAGGTGAGAACATGATTAGCAATTACCATGAGATCCTTGGGGTGGGGGTGGGGGAGACATAGGGGCCAGGAGTTTGGCCTAGTGGTAGAGTGCTTGCCTACCATGCATGAAGCCCTGGGTTCGATTCCTCGGTACTAGATATACAGAAATAGCTATAAATGGCGCCGTGGCTCAAATGGTAGAACACTAGCCTTGAGAAAGCCCAAGGATAGTGTTCAGGCCCTGAGTTCAAGCCCTAGGACTGGCCAAAACCAATAAAACTTTCCTAGATAGATGACAAAAATTGTGTGTCTTGTTACTTTAGCCTAAACTTATAAGTGATATTCAGCACCTCTTTCTATATTTATAACATTTTTTTTCTTTTTTGAATGACAACCTATAGGGCTCTCAGGTCTCAAACTGACCTTTGAATTTATCCAAAACCACAGTGCTGCAGCTACTCTGAGCATGGAAGCTGAAACGCCCCAGGCCAGCCCTCCCCACGTTTATTCACTAGTTGCCACCCCTGGCTCTGTGTTCTCTGAGCTCCCCTGCTCCTCCCTGAACTTTTTCCTCTCTGTCTCCTGGACCTTGAGCCTATTCATTGTGATGGCGTTTACCAGCCTCAGCTCGGTGGTCACCAGTGCAGGCAGAGGCAGATCTAGAGCATTCTGCTCTCCCTTCCCTCCTCCCTTTTAATGCCTGACATTTCCTGTCCTAGCCCTTTCCTTCTCACAAAGCAAGGAAGAGCTGGTGACATTTTCGTGAATGGTTAACTCGCATTCCTTTCAACCTCTTAATTTCTTTACACGTTGCTTGCCAGGGACTTCTTTTGTCACAATCAGGGGCTGCTGTGTCAGGCAGGCTGTGGGGACATGGTGGCACATGTTCCCTTAGTCCTGGTCACTGTCACAACTTGCTTTCCCTCACTGACAGGCTTTCTGGAGGCGGCCACTAGGGGGAGCGTGAAGCAGATGGTTCTCTTCAAAACCATCAGAAAGCACTGAGGCTGTAGACAGACAGGGGTGAGGCCCTCAGCAGGCTGGAAGGTTCTTGAAGGCATGCCTGGGCTAGGGGCAAGGCATTGACCTTGCTTTGAGAAGTACAGTGCTGGTGTGGACATACACTGCTCTAGGAAATCTGGGTAGATGAAAAAGGAGAGCATTGAACATGACTTCAGATCGCATCACAGTAGCTTAGGTAACCATTTAGTGGACTCCACGTGGACAAACCAACATTCTAAATTCAATGGAGGGTGGACTTAAAGCAAAGTTAGGACAGGAAGAAAAGGGAAACCACCATGTGCGACACACTTCCAGGTCTCCCAGCATCCCTCCATCTACTTTTCCTTCTTTATCCATTGCCCGTCTCAGTGACTATCTAAACATTGCCTTCTCACTCTCCTAACTGCCACCAGATCTCTAGAAAGTTCTTATGCCCATCAACTCCTTATCAGCCTGGCTCTCACCCTGCCCTACCTTGGCTCTGTTTATGTGACTCCAAGAGACACTTTAGGGAGAGATTATGAAAGATAATGTCCATTGGGAAGGAGTCTTTAATCCTTATTTCCCAGTCACACCAAGGATGTCTGTGTGTGTGTGTCTTTGTGTGTTATTGCGGAAATGTTTTCTGCATACAGAAAAAAAATTCCCATGTCTTCCTTTCTTACATAATGACCGTGTGCACACAGTGTTTTGAATTACAGTGTATCTTGGTGACCTTTTCATATAAGGAAGTTCCTTTTGGTAATGTACAAGAAGTTCCCTCGGATTGAGCCAACAAAAGACTGAGCAAGCCTGGCTCTAAAGGACATTACTTATTTGATTGTTTCTGACATTTTTCTATGGCAGATAACACTGGAATGAATAGAACTGTACTCCCCACTCCCCACACGTGCAGGAAAGGAACTGGAACGGCACAGTCAATGCCATATGTTTGTGACTTTAATAGATAACACCAGCTTGTTGGACTCCTGCCAGAAAGCTGAACACATGGCTGCTTCTCTGCCCTGTGCCACCTTCTTGCTCTTTGCCAATTTTTCAGATAGAAAAGCAAATTCTGGCTATCTTTGAGTTTTGTACTGGACATGTTTTCTTGTGAACCTAAGCTCTTGAAGGGCCTTTTGAGATTCACTGTTGTTAAAATAGGATCAGATCATCTATGAGACTGTCTTACCTCTTCGGGCTGCTACATAAATTTCTCTCTCCTCCCTCCACTCCAGGCCCACTCAGCTATCTGGTCTACCACCAGGGCCTTCTCTTTTGCTTTTCTTTGTGGTAGCCCTCTTTCCCATGCCATACTTAGTGAACAACCTCTGTCTCCCCAAAACTCAGCTCCGCAGGGAAACTTGCACATCTCCTAATGTGTGGGCTTGCTCTGATTAAGTCTGTTTTTTTTCTTTTGTCTCTGTAACAATTCTTGGCATGACATCAGTCTGTAATGTTTTGATTTGGTAGATGAAAGCCATACTAAGACCCAGCAAATTCATCCTTGCAATTAAACACCTTCCCCAACCTCCACAGCTTTCTTAGCAGGATTTTATTTGTTAACTGAAAATTTCAGCTACTCTTATCCTTCTTGAATTAATATCCATGAATTTTTGCCTCCCTGATTTTTAAAAAAGTCATAGAAATAAAAACCTCTATGAGTCTCTACATATTTTGCTCTAAGGTGTGATGGTTCAAGGAAAATATTTTTCTTCTTGCCATGATTTATCTTTAAATGTTGGTGTGGGAGCTTGAACTCAGGTCTTGGGTGCTGTCCCTGAGATTTTTTACTCAAGGTTAGTGTTCTGCCATTTGGCTTTTCTGTCTGGGCTGGCTTTGAATCAGGATCCTTAGATCTCAGCCTCCTGCTTAGCTAGGATTACAGGTGTGAGCCACCAGTGCCTGGCTTGCTATGATTTTTACTAAAGTCAAGATGAAATGTTTGAGATATTGTATTGTTATACATTTTTCAGAAATAGGATGGAAACAATGGACATGTTCATTTGGGAGCCAGTAATGCTGACTGGCTCAATTCCATCCTAGGGCACTGAGCCTCACTATGTCCAGAATGGGCACAAGGAAGCACTGTCCACCTGCGTGTTAGGGACCATCTGCTCTGGCACAGAGAGGCCAAGTTAAGGACCATCTGTTCTGGTACAAAAAGAATGACACCTTTGGGCACCAGGAAGCCTGATTTCTAGTTCCTACTCAGTCGCCAATGAGCCATAGTCATGGAAAGTTCTCTTGCTTGTAGATATCTCTTGTTATTAGTCCTGAAACAGTCTCCATTTACTTTAATCCTTATTTTTTAAATTGTAGTTTTATTATCTTTAAATATGTGCACAAAGGAGTTACCATTCATCATGTCAGTTTATGAGTAAAATGTGGCTTGAATGATGTCACCCCTCCATCATTCTCCCAGCCCTGCCCACCCACTGAGCCTTTCTAGCTTCATAGGCTATGCACTGGATATTACGACTACATTCTCTTCCCCTACATATTTTTTTCTATTAATATTTACATAAATGCAGGTTAGAAGGGAGAACAAATGCTTTCACTACATCCGATGTATGTTATATAACTTCAGCGTAAGAATGGGAGAGTAGAACTTGGGGAGACAAAGGGAGGGTGATACTGATAAAAGCATTGTACTCATAACCTGCCTTATGAAACTGCAACCTCTCCTTGCAACCACTAACAATAAAAGAAGATAAGAAGATGTACTAGCACATTTAATTATCTCCTGGGGAATATTATTTTCTCAGAATCTGAGTTTAATATGCATTTATTCACTCCTGTTGGAAGGAATGTGGTACTAGAGAAAGTTGCCTGTGTCCTTTTGGCCTTTCCACAATGTGACAAATGAGAGTGCTGGCTGGAGAGCTGCCTACAGCCATGAGGGCCTCAACCTTGGAATCTCAGCCTCTGGATAAGAGGGGACACATTTCTGGGCTTTCCAGAGCCCTTACTCTCCAGTGTTCTGTTATAGCAGCACAAATAGGAGCAGAGTCCTATGCCTACCCAGGCAAAACCATGCCACATTTGATAGTAAAACCAATTGTGTAGCTGAGCACTGGTGGTTCCCACCTGTAATTGTATCTATTCAGGAGGTTGAGATCTGAGAATCGTGTGTGAAACTAGCCTGGACAGGAAAGTCTGTGAGACTCTTATCTCCAATGAGCCACTAAGATGCCAGAAGTGGATGTATGGTTTTAGTGGTAGAGTGCTAGCCCTGAGCAAAAATAAAACTCAGGAACTATGTCCAGGCCTTGATATCAAACCCTAGGACTGAAACCAAATCAAACCAAATCTAATAAAAATATATGAAGTAATGAAGGCCACTTTGTTTTTCACTTAGGAACTCTATCTCCTTGCAAGACCTGCCTGAATATTTCTGGAATATGAGGAAGGGAATCTTCCATGAGCTAGTGTTCTGGATGAACTCTTCCTTGCTGCATCCAACACTTGGTTTTGAACTATTTTTTTTAAATAAAAAATAACAATTAGTGGCAGGCCCCATTTTAAGGTGAAATAAGGTAAATTAGAGTATATTAAACATGGTTGCTGTACTCAAGGGCTTCTACCCTAATAAGGACACACAGGATGTAAGGCTGGTAAGTGTTAATGCTGAAGAGGCTACTTAACACTCATCTGGGGAAATGTTGTTTCTAGTGGATGGGTGCAGGGGCTTCTAGTGCAGGGGGCCCAGGAAAGACAGGGAGAGCTCAGACGGACTTGTAGACAGGAAGACCAGAGTCAGATCCACTCAACCAACTTCTCTCCTGGACTAATGGCTACAGGTGGGAGACAGAGAGGCCCAAGAATCCTCTGGATTGCCGAGCGTAGTGACGATGGAGGGAGAGATGAATGGGAAATGCAGATGCCTTGAAGGGTAGAATCTGATCACTCCAGACAAGTCCCCATGGTGAAGCTGTGCCTCGGACTCGAGGAAGCGGGAAGGGTGGGACAGTATCCCAGGTTTTATTTAAATCAGCCAGCATTCCCCCTGTGGAGAGGTTAAATATATGGAACCCCTGAGGAGGCCTGTCCGCTCACTGGGCTTTACCATCTTACTATTTCTGAATCACTCTGCTCTTTTTTGGCTGCACATTTGCCCACAGTTTCCACTCGTGGTGTCACTCGTTCCCTGGGGACTCTCAGAGAGTGCCCTAACTGTGCAGTGGCCTCTGGACCCACACTGTGAGCAGAGGCCAGGCGTGACGCAATTGCCATTATCTGAGAGATACAGACTGTCTCCTGTGGGAAGGTCACTCTTGGCACGTCTCTTGCCACAAGAGTAGCAATGTCACATTCTTCCAAAACCATCCAGGAGTGTCAAGCGCTAGCCGGCATACTGTCCCTGAACCTTTTCACTCAAGGCTAGTGTTCTACCACATAAGACACAGCTCCACTTCCAGGGTTTTGCTGGTTAGCTGGAGATAAGCTTCTCATGGATTTTCTCTCCCAGGCTGGCTTTAGACTTTGATGCTCAGAGCTCTGCTCAGGCTGGCTTTGAACTATAATCCTCTGGATCTCAGCCTCCTGGGAAGCCAGGATTACAGTGTGAGCCACTAGCACTGGGCTGGAGCATGTCGCTACGTTTGGTCGCACTGCTGTGTTTTGTATGAGGCTTCTCGCTGGGATTGTGCCTTCACTGAAGGCCTTTCCTGTGCAGTCACTACTCCATTTAGTGGTGATGCCAGCAGCACACAAGGAGAAGGGGCTCCCAGAGTCCCCCACATTACCCTGGAGAAGTGAGAATAATGACAGCATCACAGGCATGCTGCACTGTGACTGCATGAAGTGTTCACACAGGGAGTCACAGTTAGAAACAGAATCTTGGCCTCCAATATGAATTTTCTTATGATTTATAACTGTGATACCAAGCTAGACATAGCGGCCCATCCGTTTCATTCCAGCTAACAGAGGGGTAGTGATTAGGTAGAAGTTCTGGACTATTCCAGGCTCCATCTCAACAAGAAAGCTGGGCACGGTGGCTCTGGTCTGTCATCCCAGCTACGTGGGAGGCAGAAGTCAAAGGATTATGGTCCAGGCTAGCCTGGGAAAAAGCAAACAAACAACAAACAAAAAACAATCCACATGAAACCTATTTGCATAAGAATGAATTAAAAAAATAAATAAACCAGAGGAGCCACGTGCTGGTGGCTCACATCTGTAATCCTAGCTACTTAGAGGTTGAGAGCTGAGGACTGCGGTTCAAGGCCAGCCCAGGTATGAAAGTTCATGAGACTCTTATCTTCAAGGATTTACCGGAAAATCAAGTGGTGCTGTGGCTCAAGTGGTAGAGCACTAGCTTTGAGCAGAAGAGCTCAGGGACAGCACCCAGGCCCTGAGTTCAAGCCCCACAATCGACAAAACAAAACAAAACAAAAGACACCATGTTTGGCATAAGTGATAAAGCACCTGCCTAGCAAAATATGTGGCCCTAAATGCAAACACTAGCACCAACACACACACACACACACACACACACACACACACACACACAACCCTTATAATGTGGTAGGAAATAAACCAAACCTCCAAGAACATGTTTTCTGGCACCTACCTGGTGCTTGAGCAAGAGGGTATGAGACCCCAGAGAAGAAAGACAGAAAGACAGGCTCTGCTCCTGAGCCTCTCAGAGCTGCAGTTAACAGAGACCCATGCCTGGGGGCGCTGTGCACATCATCCAAAGAAATGTACATGCTGGCTCAAGGGGCTTTATTCCAACAATGTGGTTTTGTTTCATATGTGGTTTCTTTTTAATGTGCAGGACTTCCCAGGTTTAGTAGAAGAAGAAAAAATGAGGATGAATATATGTAATTAAGATAAAACTAGGGCCATAGGAAGCTGTTTATAGAACAGTAAAATGTTTTTACAGCAAAGGGGGAAAAAAAAAGGAAGAGAAAAATTGGAAAATCTCAGCCCTCAGAAAGGAAGGCATTTATTTTTGCTCTGTGTTATTTGTCCAGTATCAAAGTTGCACAGAACCTTGTAAAGAAGAGAGGCTATGCTGTCAACATGGAGGGAGGCAGGCTGCTTTCTTCTGAAGCCATGCGTCCCCTGTCTAACCCATCAGGAAGTGTTCTGTGATCTTGTGAGCTCCAGGGGGAGAAGCATTCTCATCTGAGACCATTGGTAGATGGAGCCAGAGGCCCAAGAACTTTTTGGCCTCCCCATCAGCAATGCTGGGATTCTGTTTAGCAGAAGAGACATGAAGTGGTTGTGAGTGCCCCCTTCCTGCCCCAGCCCCCCAGTCCACGCTTTGATCACTTTATGCTCAGGTGCTAAGAAGAAGCTGGGAGAGAGCAGAGAGGTTAACAGTAACCAGCTGCAACAGATCAACACAAATGGTGGTGGCGGGGGGGGGGGGGGGCAGGGGAGGAGAGAAAGAGAGGGAGAGGGAGAGAGAAGAGTTTAGTCACAGAACTTTCAGAGGGTCCAGCCAGAACAAGCTCACTTTTCTGGACATCATTTGTTTTCATCGTGTCATCATGAGCTAATTGTGTGAGAGTGAAGCATTAGGAAGGCCGCCCAAGCCAAGGCATAGAATCAGGCCAGATGGCCCTCAATGAACAAATGGATGAAGAAAATGTGACACACACACACATATATACGCACACACAGTGGAAATTTACTCACCCATCAGACAGAATGAGATTGGACCATTTGTAAAGAAAGGGAAAGACTTGGAAAAAATCATGTGAAATGAAGTCTGTCCCAGAGGTCAGAATGGCTCCATATGTGGACGCGCTTTGAGGCCAGGTGACGAGAGTATAGCCAGCACCCCTTGAGAATCTTTGTGGAAGTGGTGCTGTGGCTTCAGGAGGAGAGCGCTAGCCTTGACCTGAAGAGCTCAGGGACAGTGTTCAGGCCCAGGGTTCAAGTCCCACATCTGACAAAAAAAAATCTTTGTACCCTGGAATATGTAGTTGTGCTTTCATTTACTCTTTCATTCATTCATTTTGCCTTTCCATTCTCAGAACGCTTATCACTCAAGAGTGACGTTTAGAGCTGTTTTCCTCCCATCAGGCATTTGGTGAAGTCTGATGAGGTGACACTTGTTAGGACACCCTTTCTGGATAACTGTGAGTTCATCAGAGCTTTGTGTGGTTTGTTGATTGTAGATGTGGCTCTCTTTCAGCCAGGACTTTAGCTCACGCTCTTAAGAGGAATTTGTAGTCAGATGTGGTGGCACACATTTGTAATCGCAGTGCTCAGGAGCTGCAGGGAGGAGGGTTATGAATGTGAGGCCAGCTTGGTCTATAGTGTACATTCAAGGGCTCTATTTTCAGACAGTCTCAAAAAATAAAAACGCACCAAACGAAAGGTATTTAGTAATCAACCATGTATATCTGAGTTCTTTTTTTCATATATTTTTATTGTAATTAATAGAAGGGTTACATGATATTTGCCAGATAGGAGGTGCATTAATTCATTGATACCCATCCCCACCCCTCATCTTGTTTTCCCCCCTTCCCTATCCAGTTTCAAATAACCCGATATATCAGGTAACAAAGTAGGATACTGTAACAATATGAGATAACCAAGGGACAGCAAAAGAGATGAGAGATAACATAGTACATTAAGGACAACAATCATTCATTATATGGCTTTTATTCCTACATCCTAGAGGTTCTTTCATTTAGTGTCATACTATATGGCCTTACATATCAAGGTTTTGCTCTATTGCAAATCTCTGCTAGGAGAGCCCAAGGTTTCTACTGATTATGACAATGAGGGAAACCATTGAGCCTAAGTTCCTTTGAGTCTGGCTTACTTAATATGATCTTTTCTAAGTCTTTCCATTTCCTAACAAATGGGGCGATGTCATTCTTTCTGACAGCAGCATAGAATTCCATTGTGTACAAATACCACATCTTGTTGATCCATTTATCAACTGAGGGACATCTAGGTTGGTTCCATATCTTTGCTATGGTAAATAGTGCTGCAATGAACATTGTTGTGCTAGTGGATTTAGTATGCCCTAGTTTCTGGATGGTTGGGTAAATGCCAAGTAGTGGAATTGCTGGGTCATAGGGGAGTTCTATGTTTAGCCTTTTGAGGCACTGCCACACTGCTTTCCATAGTGGTTGAACGAGTTTGTACTCCCACTATCAGTGTGGTAGGGATCCCTCCTGGCCACATCCCCTCCAGCATTTGTTGTTATTAGTTTTCTTGATCCTGGCCATTCTAACTGGAGTGAGGTGGAATCTTAGAGTTGTTTTGATTTGCATTTCTTTTATGACCAGAGATGTTGAGCATTTCTTCATGTGTCTATAGGCCATTTTTGTTTCTTCTTCAGAGAAGTGAGTTCTTTTTTCCAAATGTAGGCTTTTCAAGTTGCAGGGTTAGGAGAGACAAAGGACAGAATAGGAGTGGGATTGCATGTCATCTCAAAGTTTTTAAAGGTTTGTCTGGGCCCCACCCAGCTTTTCCTCATGGCTGGTTCTCCAGTGGACTGGAAATGTCTAATTGACCACCAGATTCTACCTGTCAGCCTGTCAGGCTCCTTCCATGTGCTCACACTGCTTGGCCAGCTCTTCCCCTGCTCGAATCCTCATGCTTGGCTCATATCCCCTCTGCCTTGTGGCTGCAAGCATCTTCCTGAAAAGCCAGCTGAGCCTACTACGCAAAGCCCAACCTCCTCCAGCATTTTGTTTCCCTTCTTGTGGTGGTGTAGGGTTTGAACTCAAGTCTTCTCCTTCTTGCTGAGCAAGGCAATCTGTTACTTGAACCATACCTCTGGCTTCTCTTTCTTCCTCTTTAATTGTTTTTCAGATGGGGTGTTATGTTTCTGCCCTGCCAAGGATCCACCGTGAAAAGTGGTCCTTCTACTTATGTTTCTGATATAGGTGGGGTGACTGAAGATTTGAATCACAATTCTGGTTGAGATAAGGTCTTGCTAAGATTTTGTCTAGGCTGGCTTTGAACTTCAATCTTCTTGATCTCAACCTCCCCAAGTAGCTGGAATTTCAGGTGTGCATGCTTCGGGTGTCCACAGTAAAAGGCCTTTGCTACAACAAGGACCCAGAGATTCCATTCCCCTTTGCCTCTTGCCATTCTGTTCCCTTAGTACTTGGTTTCTGAAATGCTTAGCCAACTTCTTTTAAAAATGTATTTTAAAAAGTTTTGAAATAATGTATATTTGTGACATGAAGGAGGTTCCTTGTGAATTTCTCAGATCTTTCCTTCTGTTTCTTGTTTCCAGGCTCCTGAGCATTCTGCATTTCTCAATTTTTGACTTGAATCAACTTGCCCGTATTTGTTAAAACTCTATCTTCCTCTTCATATGTCTTCCTGTGTATGGACTCTTCTTGTTTCATCACGTATCAAATTCAATCCTAATCCATGTTCCCCAAGAGGGTGACATTATTTAGAACTGAAGTTCAACGTGTAGACTCAGGCTTCAACTTCATATCACACCAGGCCACATACTTGAGTGCATTTGTAGGAATATTTGTAAGTAGCTCCTTGCAGTGTAGTAATAAATGAATGCTAATTGCTGGCTTTGTGCCCCTCCCCCGCCGTGTTCTATGAGATGATCTTTGTATGAAGTCTTTTGGCTTATCAGCATATATCCTCATCCACAGTTACTACGTTTTATACAGCATTTCCCCCTTCTCAATTCTAATGGTTTAGTGTTCTCCTTGGCTGTGTCTTGCTTTTAGCCAATTAAGGTTGAACTTCCCTCTGTCTATAGGGTACTCCATCCTAACTCCCTCTGTGGATTCTGTCAGTGTCACCACTTAGCGGCTGAATGAATTAGTTAGAACACCATTGAACTTCTCACTGTTTTCTTTTCTTAACTAACACAGGAGACAGAGGAGTGGAGAAGCGTTTGGTGACAGCTGAGCTGGGGCCAGCTGGCCTTCCTATTTTATGCACCCACTGGTGCCTTGTTGAGTTTTCTGTTTGCCAATGTGGCCGAGGTTTTATCTTTTCTATTTCTCCTTTGAAAGTGGACATACATTTTCTTTTTGCCAGTCCTACAGCTTGAACTCAGGGCCTGAGCACTGTCCTCGGGCTTCTCAAGGCTAGTGCTCTACCACTTGTGCCACCGTACCACTTGGTATGTGGTACTGAGGAATTGAACCCAGGGCTTTATGCATGCTAGGCAAGCACTCTACCACTAGGCCATGAGCCCAGTCCACATTATTTATTTTTTCAGTCATGGGGCTTGAACTCTGGGCCTGGGCGCTGTCCCTGAGCTCTTCAGCTCAAGGCTACCTCCCTACTCTGGAGCCACAGCCTCATGGACTTGTGCCCCGGCTGGTTTGCACCTTGATCCTCAGAACTCAGCCTCCTGAGTAGTTAGGATTACAGGTGTGAGCCATCATGTCTGGCCCCACACTACTTCTATTTTACAATTCCTGTGATGGATGTGGTTTCTTGTTTTCCTTTACTTGATCTGGTGGGTTTTCTGCATTCTTACTGTATATAGTTAGTGTTTTGTAGACCATCTTTTTTGTTTGTTTGTTTGTTTGTTTGTAGAGTTGAACCTGTGATTGTTTTCTCTCTGTCTCTTTTCTTTCCTCCACATTTTCTTGAAGAGAAAATGATTCTAAATTTTGGCTAGCACATTCCATTTTCTTATAAAATATTACGGGTTAATTGGGGTTAATCTTATGCTTTGCTAAAAGGAACTCTGTTCATAAAATTCTTGACAATATGGTCAAAGGACTCATAATTCAAGCCAATTTCCAATGCTTCCATTGCTTCTTCTCAGGTAGACCTTTTCTAGGAGACACCCCAAATTAGAGATTTCAATATTCCCTATGAATCCTAACTGCCAGTGAACACACTAGAATCTTCTTTCCATTCCCTTGATTCAGTCTCTCCTAGTCATTCAATTCTGATCTCAGAGCCGTAGAAAACAGCTCTGCTTCTGCTTTTTGCCAGCTGATCATGCAGTTGAGGCAGTTTTCATTTCCCCAACCTGTTCTTCCTCAGGTTACACATTCCTATTTCCTGCAAATTGTGCTCTCATCATTGGAGAATGAGCTCCTCCCATCTCTACAGTTTCCCCACCAAGGCCCAGCCCTGCAGGCACATTCTTGTTCAGAGAGATGGTTCTGTTCCTTAACTCCTGATGAGTTCAGGCAGTCACACTCCTCAAAGAAGGCACTGAGTTCTTTCTTATGGGTTTAACTGTGTCTTCTCCAAGCAATTTAGTAAACGTTGAGTCCCCCAGGGCCTCCGATTTTGACCTTATTTGCCATCAGGATCTGTGCAGAAGGCATCAAGTTTAGTAAGGTCCCTTGTGAAGGCTCTGGTCCTGTATGGCTATGGTTGTTATAAGAAGGGGGAGTTAGCCGGGCACTGCTGGTTCACATCTGTAACCAGCTACTCAGAAGGCTGAGATCTGATGATCGAGGTCCAGAGCCAGCCCAGGTGGGGAAAGCCCATGAGAGTTTCATCTCTAATTAACCACCAGAAAACAAGAAGTGGAGATATGACTCCAAGGAGTAGGGCCTTGAGCAAAAGAGCTCAGAGGCAATGCCCAGGCTCTGAGTTCAAGCTCCACGACTGACAAAAAAGGAAAAAAAAACAGTAAAGGTGGAATTAGGACATGGAGGTAAAGGAGCACAGAGGGAAGGTGAACGCCCAGGGAAGAGATGCATGTGATAGGAGTGATTCATCCACAGCTAAGGCATGCCAGCCAACTCAGGTATCCGCCGAAGGAGCGAGGCCACAGGCACGCCTAGAGCATCCACGATGAGAGTGGGAGAGTGAGAGATCATAGTCTTTCTTGGACATTGGTGTTGGACTTGGAGCTCCCGGAACTGTGAGATAATGAACTTTTATTATGTTATGCCACCTACTTTTGTGCACTCTGTTTTTATTTTACGCTAATTTTTTTTATTATCCTTAAGTAGTTGTAAAAGATTTCAACTCAACATGTCACCTATGCCACCAGTGTTACACCAGTGGGCTCTCTCCTGGGCGTGCACTGCACTTTCATTACTATGTTTGTGCATCTAGACCTGTGGCCCTCTGTGCACACATGCATAATTATAATGCACACTAGCTTCCGCAGTGAGAGGAAGCATGAATCTGAGCCTAACTTACTTTGTGGTGGCAGCTCATCGCCAAGGAGATAATACACTACCCCTCACCAAGTACCCTGTGTTTTTATTCCCCTGTATTTTGTAATCTCTATTTTCCCCTCTCTCATAATAATGCCCCAGTTCCTCTGACCCACGTGACAGGCTTGATTTATTTCTCTGAAGCACTGGTTTTTGTTTGCCTTGGCTCAGTGCTTAAGGCAGTGGGGGTTTTTGAATTCCTGCCTCCATCACTAACGTTGTATGGTCTGTCAGGGCAGACACTCAGAGATGATAGGATTCTCTTCAAACCACAAGTGAGAATGTGGAATGGGACAGATGAACGCTTTTGACATTCTCTGAGGGTGACACTGATTTGACTTTCCCTACCAGTGTTATACCTGACTGATTGCCTTGATCCAATTTCTACTTCCCCGACTTCAACACAAGGCAAAATATTATGAGACTGTTGGACATCTCGCAGCAATCACGATAAGCTGTTTTTCAAATCATTTTTTCCTGCCCATGAAGGAATGCTACCAACAGCTAGTTTGGAGGAGGATGCTATTTTTTATTAGACCTATTTTGTTTTCACATTTTAAAAATCAAGTTGTAAATAATTCCGTCAAGGATCTTGTCCTGGATATATATCAATTCTTCTGATTTATAATTTGATGAATCTCTCTCACCCTTTGGAAATGTAAACCACTCTCTTCTGTTTTCTCTGGCTACCCCAAAATTCATTTCAGGGAATCCTCTATTTAGCTACAAATATTCCATGTTTTTTTTTTTTTTGGTTCAGATGTGAGACTTAAGTTCTCATAGAAGCAATCTTACAATCTCTCCGCTTATCTTGGGTTTTGGCTTCATCTTATCGCTATTTCTTCTGACTTTTCCAGGATAAAGAATATTCTAGACAAAGATGGAAACATTAGGAGAAAGCTTTCTGCCGATTTACACATCTGATAATCATTATATGTTAAAGTTTTAATATTATGAGCAAATGAAAGCTCCTCTGAACATTCTCCCCTCTGAGAATGAGCACTATTATTTCATGTACTTTCTGCTTAACTTTTTATTTGCCATGAGTATTTCTTTAAATATCTATCCCTTTTCAAAGCTGACTGTAATTTCCCTTGTCAAGAGATAAAGTTTGTGAGATAAAGTTTGTAAAATTTCATAAAGTGGCAAAATGTTAAGTCAGCCCCAACATAGAAGTCTTATGCATTTCTGTTCAGCTGATTTACCAGATCATTTACACTAGAGAATGAACACCACAGGGTATAGACTTGGCTGTAAAAGCCTGGTGCCCTAGAAACTTGGAGGCTGAGATGGGAGGTCATCAAAGCTAGCTGGGAAGTCCATGAGACTTTTTTTTTTTTTCCCCGCAGTCCTGGGGCTTGAACTCTGGGTGCTATCTCAGCTTTATTTTTTTGTTCTCGGCTGCCACTGTACCACTTGAGCCACAGTGCCACGTCTGGCTTTTTTGTGTAGATTATTGGAAATAAGTCTCATGGACTTCCTTGGCTGGTCTGGCTTCCTGAGTAGCTAGGGTAATAAGTGTGAGCTACAGGCGGCGCCTGCTTCAGGAGAGAAAGCTGGGAGCAGAGCTGGGTTCGAGTGGTAGAGCGCTTGCCTTGATCAGAGAAAGCTCAGGAGCAGCACCTAGGCCCTGAGTCGAGGCTTAGCACCAGCACTCATACCCACAGGCACACACGCAGAGACACAGACAGCATGCACACACACAGCACACACACAGAACACACATGCACACCCAGCACACACACACTGAGCACAGATAGAGCACACACACAGAGCACACACAGAGCACATACACATGTATTATATACAGCACACATGGAGTACACACACACATGCACATACAGCACACACACATGCACACATACAGAGCACACACACACACACACACACACACACAGAGCGCACACATACGACTTGACCCCCGACCTGCCGCCGAGGGTCCCTCTCTATGGTAAGGAACCTGACAAGCCGTGGTCACACCAGCCAATGCGTGGACACCTGTTGGACGCCGCTGCCCCGGATGGCCTGCGCCCAGGGCGGGCGGGTCAACCACGCCAGGCCCAACACGTGGGATGGCAGAGCAGGAGGGGGGGACCTCAGAGCTGGAGGGGGGACCTCTCAGAGCGGGGATGGCAGAGCAGGAGTGGGGGGGGGACTGTGTAGCAGGGTGCTAGGGAGATGGCTTCCAGGAGAGCTCCGTGTCTGCCGGAGGGGCAGAGGCCACCGGCCTGCACCATGGGTAGGTGACAGCCTGTGTCATCTCTTCCCTGGGACACTGTTAGTGCTAGACCCCGAGACCCCGCTGCCTCCATTTCTGTCTCTGTCTGTCTGTCTGCTCTGTCTGTCTCTGTCTCTGTCTCTCCATCTCTGCCTCTGTCTGTCTCTGTCTCTCTGTCTCTGACTCTGTCTCTCTGACTCTGACTCTTTCTGTCTCTGTCTCCGACTCTTTGTCTTTCTGTCTCTGTCTCTCTCTCTACCTCTGTCTCTGTCTCTGTCTCTCTCTCTCTGTCTTTTTGTCTCTGACTCTCACTCTGTCTCTGTCTCTCTCTCTCTCTGCTCTGTCTCTGACTGTTTCTCTCTGTCTCTGTTTCTCTCTTTTGTGCCATATTCAGAGCCTGGGCCCTGACCCTGAGCCTTTTGTGCTCATGGCCAGCACTCTACCACTTGAGCCAAGGCTTCTCTTCTGGCTTTTTCTGGTTAATTGGAGATAAGAGTCTCACAGACTTCCCGCCTGGACTGGCTTCAAACTCTTCAGATCTCAGCCTCCTGAGTAGCTGGGAAGACAGGTGTGAGCCACCAGTGCCCAGCTTAGGTTTATTTTTTAACATAAGCTTGGTAGTGAGGATAAATCATGTCATTTTTCAAATCAATTTCCCCACGACATTTTGATAGTTTGATGGTGCTGGCAGAAGCAGAACCTACCTTCTCTTAAGAATGAGAATTTATAGACACTTTATTGAGTGCCTTTTATGATTTTACTCTAGTTAATATACAATCGACATGCTTTTAATGTCCTTTTATAAAGCAGCTGAGAGGTTTAAAGCCAGTTCACAGAAATCACATATTACTGTAAACGTGTAGTGTGTTTATTCCTTAATACAGGTTAAAGCTTGCAAATAGTTATAACGTCCCCACTGGTTCTAAGCAAGCCTTCCACTGCTCTCTTCTTCACCTCCCCCACCCCCCCACCAGCAGCAATAGAACAATAATTAGATTAGACTGGACACACTGTGCATTGCATTCAGAGAGCTTACACTCAAATGTGAGTCAGCTCTACAAATCTCCATCTGAGCTTAATATATAAGAAATGCTGGTCAGGTAATGGTGCTCATGCCTGTAATCCTATCTACTCAAGAGGCTGAGATCTGAGGATCATTTTAGGAAGCTAACCTGGGCAGGAGAGTCTGTGAGACTCTTATCTCCAATTGACGCGTCAGAAAAAGCCAGAAGTAGCACTGTGACTCAAGCGATAGAACACTAGCCTTTAACACAGAATGGCACAGGGACAGCACCTAGGCCCTGAGTTCAAGCCCTATCCTTGTCAGAAAAAGAAAAGAAATGCCTGTTCTTGCTTATTGTCAATGTGCCCAGAACTCTAATGTCTCTTAATTGTATTTCCACAGAGAATTTCCTAACCTTTCCCTCTCTTCTTAGTCCTCAGATTTTAACTCTGTATTGTCTTTTTTTCTCTTCTTTCGTGAGAGAACAAAGCCCACAGGATTCTTCAGCTCAGAATTTCTCTTCTCCCAGTTCAGATGCATGCCCCAAAGGAGAGTTTTACACAACGGCATTGTCTCCTTTCTTATAATAATTAAAACATTTTTAGACATGGAAATGTGTGGAAGGCAGGGATGGGGGCGGAATGAATGAGGTTACATTGATCAAGGTGCTTAATGGCAATCTTTTTGTGCAACTACTTATAGATAATAAAATATAATTAAAAACAAAAATGAGAACTTTCTCTTTCCCCCTTTTGAAGACTGACACCTTTCTTTGTATTCTGATTTGTCTATGTCCTCTGAGTATTTCTATATGTTTGTTCCATAAGCCATATCCTTATATTTTAAAAACCATTCTTTAACTGCCTGTTATTTGCAATGTAAAGGGTCTCAAATTTCCTTTGCACTTAAAAAATAAATGGTTAAATGAAACAGCAAGATCAGCCATTACTCACAGAGAAACTACAGCTTCTGTGCTATTACTTTATCCTGTGATTTCAGCCTGCATTGACTGTCTCATTCCGTCTTCACACCTCTAGAGCCTCCATTCTGCCTCTTTTACTGCTAGGGGACATCTCCACTAGCATTTGCCCCACGTATGGACACTGCTTGCCCTCTTGCCTGCGGTCCTTTACCCACATTGCCAGTCACGTGACAGTGACTGCCGCAGAGAAACGAAGCTGGCTGTATTGGAATCGCACATTCTCGTGAACTCCAGGCAAAAGGCATAGGGCCAGCAGTGAGCCATGGGCAAAGTCCAGACAGGCAGGTGGTCCACACTGGGAGCAGATGCCAGCCCATATGTAACATCAAGAGAATTAAGAGCTTATGGTCTTGAGAATTAACCCCCCTTTTTATTGTAAAGTGATGTACAGAGGGGTCACAGTGACATAGTAAGGTCGTGAGTGCATTTCTTTTTGAACGGTGTAAACCCTCCCTTGTTTTCTCTCACCCCCCCACCAACTTGTGAAGTTCATTTCCAACATAGCGTCTAGTGAGTATTACCATTACTTTTCACCCTTTGTCTCACCCTTTTCCCTCCCCAAATCAGATTAACTTATATACAAGACTTGCTTTAGTTAGTTCCCCTGAACCAACATAGCCCTATTTCTTTTATCTCCATATTTTATTCTATAAAATGCTTTCCATGTCTTACATGTGCATATTCTATTCTTTTTTTTTTTGCCAGTCCTGGGCTTGAGCTCAGGGCCTGATCACTGTCCTTGGATTTTCTCAAGGCTAGAGCTCTACCACTTGAGCCTCAGCACCACCTCTGGCTTTTTTCTATGTATGTGGTACCGAGGAATCGAACCCGGGTCTTCATGCATGCAAGGCAAGCACTTTAACCACTAGGCCAAACTCCCGGCCCCGTGCATATTCTATTCTATAAACAAGCTCCACACTTCATTTGGTGAAGCAGGGCTCTGAAACCCTTTCATTAAAACCCTACACTCAAAACATCTCATGGTTCCCTGTTTTAAGCCTCCTTTCTCCATTTTCCCATTCGAGTACTGTGTGTTTCAGCCAGACCATCTTGCTTCTTAGATCATGCACACCTTGTGCAGGCTCCTTTGCCTTTGCTTTTCAGATGGCTTTTCTCCCTTTACCTTCCCTCTGTGACCCCTGCTTGGAATCATTGACCAGTTTCTGCAACAAGCTCCTTATCTTTCAGAAGAAACTATGTCCTCTACAAGTTCCTAATGGCAATTCTTTTATATTTCCTCTGATATTTGCTACAAAAATTAAAACAAAACCAAACCATAATCAGAAGCCAGACATGGATGTCACACCGTGAAATTCTTGCTACTTGGGAGGCTGAGACTTGTAAGGTTCTAGTCAAGCCAGCTCAGACAGAAAAGTCTTTGAAATTCTACCTCCAAAATAACCAGCAAAAAGTCAGGCTTGGGGCATGATGTAGAGAACAAGCACACTGAGCATGAGTGAGGTATTGAGCTCAGGTTCCTATACTGGCACCTCCCAACAAAACAAAGGAAAACAAATAAACTACAAAGAGGTCTTTCACCTTCCTGTTAGGCTATACATTTCTTCAAGATAGAGGCTCTATAATAACTATCTGCTTGTCTCTTTTCAGTTTCCAGATAGTACTTTGCATATTGAAAGTTTTCATATGTATTTATTGAATATGGTCTTGAAGTGTGGCTCAGGGGAAAGTTGTCATTAGCTGTTTCTTCCTTGATTTATATAAATTCATTTTCTTTACTGAAAATACATTTTCTAAAAAAAGTCTGTGTTTTGCACTTACATTAAGCTTGCAATCCAGTAAATTACAAGCTTCTCTGGGAAGCATTAAACCGAAAGTGCTGTGTTCTACCTTTTCAATCAAATGTGAATTTCCTGTTATGAAGAAAAGCATATTTTCAGAAAGCTTAGCAGGATGGCACTTTTGAAAACTTCCTATCTCATATATTTAGATCAATCCGAGGAGGCTTAGCCTACGACTTTTTCACTGATTGCCAATTGGAACATTTTTGTTCACGTTTTCATTCTCTATGATGATTTCCAAAAACTAATTTTAATGAGTAGAATTAAGCCAGATCAGAGTTGATTTTCCAATTTAAAAATTTTGTGGGCTAATATGAGGGCTTGGCCTCAGGTCTTGGGAGCTGTCCCTTAGCTTATTCAATACTCAACGCTACCACTTGAGCTGCAGCTCCACTTCTGGCTTTTTGCTGGTTAATTGTAGATATGAGTCTTCCAGACTTTCCTGTTTAGACTGGCTTTGAACCCTCATCCTCAGGTGTCAGTCTCCTGAGTATCTAGGATTGTAGATGTGAGCCACCAGCACCCACTGAGAAAATGATACATTGCTATTAACTATCAGGGCTTCATTCTTGACTCATTGATATTTACTTCTTCGATTTGTAGCTGCTTCTTAAGCTTCAGCCCAGAAAATATGTTTCCTATTTCAGAACCATCGAGTTTCAAATCTGCATTCAAATTCCATTCTGCTGTCTATTTCCACCATCTCCGGGCCTCTGAAGATGGATGTGCTTGTTTGAACTACAGATGCACATGCCATCAGGCTGAACACCACGCTGGTTTCCCACATCTAGAGTAATGGCTACATTTTACAGATAAAAGTGGAGGAACTTCTAGAATTATGTGAGTTTTTTTATGGGGGGGGGAGTCATGAGGCTTGAACTCGGCCTAGGACTGCCCCTGAGCTCTTCAGCTCAAGGCTACCACTCTACCCTTGAGCCAAACCCCACTTTCTGTTTCCTATAGGTGAATTGGAGATAAGAGTCTCAGATTCTTTTGTGCCCCGGCTGGCTTTGAACCTTGATTGCCAGATCTTAGCCTCCTGAATAGCTAGCATTATAGGCATGAGCCACTGCACCAGGCTAGAATTTTGTGGTTTTTTTGAACTACTGGAGTTTGAACTTGAACAAGGCTCAAGCGAGGCTGGTGTCTAAGACTTGAGACATACCTCCAGCTCTGATTTTGGCTAGTTGTCTTTGAGATAGGGTCTCCCTTCCTGTCTGGGTGCACACATGAGCCATGCGGCATCACTGCTGGAATCACATGCATGTACCATTCCACTTCTGTGCAGATGGAGTCTGGGGAGTTTTTCTGCAAACCCTGGCTTCGAATCGCTTCCGGCCTCCCAGGCAGCAAGATGATAACAGCTGTGTCTGTGCTGGTCAGAACAGCAGATGTTTAGCTCAGTCTAGGAAACTTGGTACCTGCAAAAATGACATGCAAGCACTATATAATTGGGCTCTTTGATCATATTGTTTAATATCTTTTGTTGTCTGAGAATTTGGTGTTAATAAGGGCACAGTTCATATTTTAAATGTTTTTTTTTCTTTTTTTTTCAGTGCTGGGACTTGGAAACAGGGTCTTGGGTTTTTGAAATAGGTGCTTGACTTCTTGAGCCAATCTCTCAAAACATCATTTTGTTTTCATTGGAACAGTGGTAGAACTATTATCTGTATCAGAATTGCCATACAAGTGAAATTAATGGTAACTGTTTATTCTGTACAAAGGGATTAATTTATAATTAATTCATCCAAGCAGGGTATTTTCAGAGTGTTCAGTAGGATTGTTTTGTTTTGTAAAGATGAGTGAGTAAAAATATTTTGCCAAATTCACAGCGGAAATCGATAAATGCAATATCATATTAATAACCTTATGAGGTCTGAAGGAAAAATCTGTGTCTGCTTTGCCCTTCTCTTCTTCTGCCTGCTGGATGCCATTGCATTGTTTATTATCGGAGTTTTGGCATCAGGATAATACAAGGGTTCATGCCAGTTCTTAGAAGTTGCCCCATGTGTATTCTCAGTTTCTCACCTACAACATCAAGGTAATATCACTCTTGTTTGTCGAAATGGTGTTGGTGGCTTTGTACAAGCATTTTCCATATGTTAGCTTCTCAGGTTAGAATTATTGGAAATGATCCCTGGGGTTTTGAATCTGTTTCAGGCACAACCCATTTTGGATTCTCGATACTCCTTGGTTTGGTTGCATTTTACTTGGTTGAATGGTAGCCGCTTTGTACAACTACTTAAAGATAATTTCAAAAACATAATTAAAAAGAGCCTGAACACTGAAATCTATTGACCCAGGCTCCCAGGAATCTCCAGGCTTAATATATGTGTTGGGAGAGATGATTTTCAAATGATTACTGGGTGTCTTTTGCAGTAATGATTATTATTCACTGTCTATAAGTTAGGCACATAATTCGGAGTCTTGCTTCACTGATCTCTGCATAGTTCTTCTAAGTCAACCTTAGGCACCTTAGGTCTGTTGTTGAATTGGTCAGGAAAAGGTGTCAAGGATAACCTCACATGTCTAGTTGTCAAGTTGGTAGGCTTGAAGACTGGGCTGTGTTTTCTCCTCATCCTGCAGGCTACTTCAGGCTCACTTCTATGGTGTAGCTGTCAATGCCAGTCACAAAGCCTGCTCATTCTCTCTTGGAAGACAAGACTTAGCTAGTCAAAGGGAAAATCTGCAATGGATTTTTTCATGGGAATGGGGACTTAGGGCTGTGAAGGCCTGGAACTCTCCATGTACCATGTGTGAATCTTAATGCTAGTCTCTAGCTCTGGGACATCAGAATTCTTGACGCAGTAACTGGAATGCAAAGCTGAGCTAGTAATCCACTGTATTCCATCCCAGGAACTGAAATCACTGGCTTATTGCTGGAGTTTAGCAACCATTTTCCTGGCACCAGGGGACAGGAAACTAAAACAACAGTATGCTAAATGGGTCAGAATTTCTCATCTTTCTTTCTGCTCCTCCTCTTTTCTCCACTTTCTCTCCCAATCAAAAATTCTTTGAACTAAGTCATCTTTTTTTCCCCTAACATATAAAGCAAGTATAGCAGTTGATAGAGAAAACGATGGAAGAAAATTCTGGCTTCTAAACATTCTGTCTCCCTTGGAGTTACCATGTGTTTAAAATAATGTGCATTTGGCACCCAATGCTCAGTTTCAAGGTCAAGAGGAGGAGAGCAGGCACATGGCGAGAGGAAGCCTGGGAGAGCACAGCCTTGTTCAATGTACATGTGTGGAGATGGAACCAGGTCATTTGAGGGGATCGGTGGGGCTGGGAGAGCTGAGCAGAGGGACATGGAAGAGACTGCAGTGATCAAAACGTTTCATGCTCGTGAACTCACTGAAACCTTTTTGTACCAGTACTGAAAGATAATAAAAAAAATAAAAAGAAATGTATCTTCTTTCATTTATATTTCATACACAAACACACACATTTTTCATTATGAGGTGGTTTTGTTGCCAAGTTTTCCTACATAGATTACTTTTGGAAGCATTCTGAAGTTCATAGGCCCAGAGTTGCTAACGTATCAGGACTCATTTGCCACCGTGCATTCTTTTTTTTCTTTTTGTCAGTCATGGGTCTTGAACTCAGGGCTAGTGTGCTGCCCCGGAATTCTTTTGCCCAAAGTTAGTGCTCTACCCCTTTGAGCCACAGTGTCATTTCCAGTTATTGATTGGTTAATTGGAGACAATTGTCTCACCAGGACTTCTGTACCTCTGGGCTGGTTTCTAACCACGTTCCTCAGACCTCAGCCTCCTGAGTAGCTTGGATTATAGATGTGATCCACTGGCGCCTGGCTCATTGTATGTTCTTGAAGATGGGTTAGATCTCTGGATTCATAAGGCAGAACAAAGAGGAAGGGATGTGCAAAGCAAAGCAACGGAAGGAAATCCTGTGGTTTTCGGTCATGGGAGCCAATGTGCAGGAATCAGGGACACAAAGACCAAAGTCCATGAAGAGCTGCTTCAGAATGTTTGATTCTTGCACACAAATGCTTTATAGTCTGAGTACTAAGGCAGAATGTGACAGAATGACTGCCAATGCCAAAAGAGAAGAGAAGCCCCAACAGCACAATGGGGAGGTATGGGCTATAAAAATGAATTGCATTAAGGAACTATCTCAAGAAGGCTGTTAACCTCTGCTAAGTTGAAAATACAGGTTATTTTCTGAGCTGAGTCAGAAGGATTGGGTATTAAAGAGGGTACGTGGGAGTCAGGTGAGTGTATATGGTAGATTCTTTCAATTGGATAGTCTATTGGTAGACCTTCAGGGTCGAGTGGGGCCTTAGATATCATCCAGAAAACCTGTTTGCTTTCTAGCCCATGCTTTAGAATGCAGAAATGCATCAGGGTGGCTGCTGGTGGCTTGCATTCTCCTTAGAGTGCTGAGATCTGAGAATTGCAGTTCAAAGGCAAAATAGCCACACAAAATATGGAAGTGAAAGTGTGGTTTAAGTGGTGGAGTATCAGCCTTGAATAAAGAAGCTCAAGGACAACCCTCCAGGCTCTGAGTTCAAGGCTGAGTACACACACACACACACACACACACACACACACACTTGAAAACTTTCCTCCATAACCAGTTTCCTGGATCTTGGATCAACTGGCAACACTCCTAATCTTACTCCATGGAATGCTGAGGGCATCTCGGCTGGTCCACTCTGAAATCATCCTTTCCAACTCTTTGGAAGTAGACGGTTCATTTCCCAGGTCTACCTCAGCTTCAAAGCTTTCATTTCCTGTCTGAATCAAAGGGTGGCCTAAACTTGGCCCCCAGCCCTGCCCTTCCCTTTTCTCCTGTCAACGTGAAAAATGTCTGGGTGGGATCATCAATTATGTGGAACTCGCTGGGCACTCTTCCCATATCCAAGAAAACTGTAGCCACTGCTCGAAGCAAACGAGCTGGTGCCATGGCGGCCAGACAGAAGTACTGACGGTTCAGCAGGAAAAACAAAAGCTATTATTTTTAATTATGTTTTTATAATTTTATAAAAATACTTCCATACATAATTTCATCAAATCTTGCCTGGTACCCAGCCTTGATGACTATTCTAATAACTCTCATTCTTTTTTTTTTTTTTCTAGTGTATAAAGTGATACTTAGGTTAAGTGACCTGGTTTAGATAAATTACTAATCAGGATCTAAATTTATATCTGAACTTCCAGTTCAGGGGTTTCTTATTTTTACTATCATATGTTAATTTATTACCTATGATTTAAAAAAATTTGTTAGATAACATTTTCTGTGAAGAAGCGCTCCTAATCAGTTAATCACTATCATTCTTTTTCTTTTTTTTTTTGCCAGTCCTGGGCTTGAACTCTGGGCCTGAGCACTGTCCTTGGACTTTCTCAAGGGTAGAGCTCTACCACTTGAGCCTCAGCACCTCTTCCAACTTTTTTCTATGTATGTGGTACCAAGAATCGAACCTGGGCCTTCTTGCATGTTAAGCAAGTACTCTACCACTGGGCCAAACTCCCAGCCTCTATCATTCTTTTTTTTTTTTTTTAATAAGGAAACTGAAAATTTTCAAAAAGATTTGTCCCACTAAGTGAACTGTAACTTTTTCTTTAAAAAAAAAATAGTACCAAGAAAATTTCTTTTGGTCAATGGTGATCCATTCTGGAATTTTAAGACATTCAAAATAAAGCCAGAGAGGTCAGGAAGATGGGTTGAGGGGGCAGCTGGAGCCTAACTGAGCTATCTCCAAGAAATCAGTTTTAACATTCTAGGTAGAGAGTCACACCAAGTGTTCTGCAAGAGTACAGAGATTTGGGCCAGACAGGAAACATTCAGGCAGCCTGCTTGAGAAGACAGGTTTGCGCATGTGCAGTGCGGTGGTGGTGGCAGTGGACAGTGGTGTACAGCAGGACAGCTGGGCCAAAGACGCCAGGGATGGAATGTGGGGGGCTTTTCACTCACCCCAGTGTACCTGGATGACCAGATGCAGACACCTTCATCCTGCTGACCACAGGCCATGTGGATCACAGATGGTCAGAACAGCCAAGGGAGAGAGGGCCTCTCAAAAGACATCCTCTCTCCCTCTCACAGAACCACATTTGGGAGGTAGCCCTTCCCCTGCCACCTGAGAGGGGTGCAATTTTTGATACAGGCAGAGACCTGCCAGAGCAGTCATCAGAGAACCCAGGCCTGAGAAGCAGCCACTGGGGCCAGTTCAAACAGGGCAAAGACCAGTGAGAGTCAGCTGTGTGTGTGTGGGGGGTAAGGCTGCCCCACCCAGGAGGAGGAAGCTCCCCCATGGGGCAGTATCCTACACCCAGTAAACCCAGCCCCTCTGCAACACTGCAGCCAGCTGCAGGAGTTAAAAGGTCAACATCTGTCAAAATCTTACTGGAAAAAGTAAAAAATAAGAAATTAGATAGGTCATTAAAGCCAAGAGCAGCTCCAGGCTGGGCCCAAAGAGAGTCTCAGGAGTCAGGCCCTCTGGGAAAAGCCACTGATTTCAGACAGGCCACCACCCTGCCCACATTTAAGCTCCTTTGCTGCAACTCCACCCTACAGATACCAGCCATCTCCTCTTGGGAGACACACAAAGTCCATCTCCCTCCCACTGAATTAGGCTGAGAGGAGGGACCCAGTGACCCCAAGTCTATAAGCCAGAACTTCTTTCTGCCTGCTCAGACTGATTTGAGAAACCAACTAAACCGCAGGAAAACTGAACGCTGCAAGGAAATCAACAGCTCCATCAAGACTGGAGAGAGGACATGAGGGAGACACAGATCCCTCCAAATAAATGGAAGCATTTGTTTTCTAATTACAATTACTTTTCACTTTCTCTACTTTTTATTACTTTTATTTTATTTTTCCCATGCTGTACTTTTTTTTGTACTTGGTTGCTATCCCATTCATTCTTAGATACCCAGCTCACTGATTACCTAGCCTCCTACTTCATGGTGTGCATACCGAATTCAGACTATATTTTAATTATTCAACTGTTTATTTCTCAACCTTAATTTTTAATTTTGGTATTATTTCTATATACATACATAAACTTTAAAGTTTACTATTTCTTATTTTTCATTTTATTTTATTTCTGTTTTTTGTCAGTTGTGAGGCTTGGACTCTGGGCCTGGGTGCTGTCTCTGAGCTCTTCAGCTCAAAGCCAACACCCTATCCTCGAGCCCCATGCCATTTCCAGTTTTCTGGTAGTTCATTGGAGGTAAGAGTCTCATGGTCTTTAGGTCTTTAGTGCCCTGGCTGGCTTTGAACCACGATCCTCAGATTGCAGCCTCCTGAGTAACTAGGATTACAGGCGTGAGCCACTGTACCTGGCTTCTTATTTTATTTTTAAATATTTTTTTCTTTTTTTTCCTATGAATTTAGATTTTAGTTCTCTTCCTTCTATTCCTTTCCTTCCTTACATTCCACTACTCTTATTTTCTCCTCCTACTTTGCATTATACCTCCTAATTTCTGGTCCTCTACTCCTTGTTTTTTTCCTTAGTCTGTTGATCCTTAGTTGTTTGTCATTGAGCTAGACTAAAACTATATTCATTTTGATTATGTCAAAGTGGCTCATCACATTATCATCAGTCCAGATTGCTTTAAATCTCATGACAGATCTGTTCACTGGTTGCAACTACATATAATCCCCACACCTGAATCACAATACCCCTTCCCAAACAACAACAACAACAAAAGCAGAGATTAATAGGGGAATACCTAGGTATGATCTTGAACCTTTAAACTTGGTGCAATTACATGGTTAGGGGTTGCTTTTTATCTTAAAACTGTGTTCTATGGTGATGGATCTGTTTTATATCCAAAAAAGGAGAGAGTGAGAATACTTATTTATAATCGTGAAACTCTAAAGTCTGTGCAACTACAGGGCTCTGGGTTGGTTCAGTTTCATGTTTCAAATTGTGTTCTGGTGTGCTTTTGGATTTGCTTTCATTTCCAAACAGGCAGAACAAGCAATAGAAACATAAGAGAAATGACAAGTCAAGGATCCTCAACTTCTACTCAAAATAAATAGGCCACAGAGCAGTCAACAAAACCATATCGGATTGTTTGCAAAATGTTCTATGAATACTACTGGTAAACATGATGAATGAAAAGATTGAAAGGCTGCATATGGCTACGCATGAGTGTGATGAGGCTAACCAAAAGTTAATAGAGGAAATTATGGAATCCACAAATAGAAAGCCGAGTAAATTCCAAAAGGAGGAAAAGGAGTCCAATGAAAGTATAGCCACTCAGCTAAAGGATTTGAGAGAGGGAACACTGAAAACCAAATCAAGGAGGTCAAGAAGTCCATATAAGGTCTAAAAGCTTCAACAAAGAAACTGATCAAATAGAAGGAAAGTAAATAAAAAGCAAAGTAAAGTCTTTGCAGCAGATTGGACGATGCAGAAGAGAGAATCTCTGAAACTGAGAACTGTCTAGATTCTACAGAGAAAGAACAACTAAATATTGAGAACAAATCCAAGGAACAAGGTAAGTCTCTACTAGGGCTACAAGAAACAATCAGAAGACCTAATTTCAGGCTAATTGCTATTGAAGAGAGCCTAGAGAAAGAAACTAATGGTATAGGAAAGATATTTAACAGAATACTAGCTTGCAATCAAAACAGTTCTAAGATTCCACCTCACTCCAGTCAGAATGGCCAGGATCAAGAAATCTAATAACAACAGATGCTGGAGGGGATGTGGCCAGGAGGGATCATTACTACACTGTTGGTGGGAGTGCAAACTTGTTCAACCACTATGGAAAGCAGTATGGCAGTTCCTCAAAAGACTAAACATAGAACTCCCCTATGACCCAGCAATTCCACTACTTGGCATTTACCCAATCATCCAGAAACAAAGATATACTAAATCCACTGGCACATGAAGTTCATTGCCACACTATTTACCACAGCAAAGATATGGAACCAACCCAGATGCCCCTCAGTTGATGAGTGGATCAACAAGATGTGGAATTTATACACAATGGAATTCTATGCTGCCATCAGAAAGAACGACATTGCCCCATTTGTAAGGAAATGGAAAGACTTAGAAAAAAATCATATGAAGTAAAGTAAGCTAGACTCAAAGGAACATAGGCTCAATGGTTTCCCTCATTTATCAGAATCAGTAGAAACTTTGGGCTCTCCTAGCAGAGATTTATAATAGAGGAAAACCTAGATACATAAGGCCATATAGGATGAGGCTAAATGAAAGGACCTCCAGGATATAGAAACAAAAGCCATATAATGAATGATTGTTGTCCTTAATGTACTATGTTATCTCTCATGTCTTCTGCTGTCCCTTGGTTATCTCATATTGTTACAGTATTTTACCTTGTTATCTGATATGTTGTATATATGCTTATTTGGTTATTTGAAATCGGATAGGGAAGGGGGAAAACAAGATGAGAGGTGGGGGTGGAGGGAGGGAAATGGGGACCAAGACATGAGAAAGGGTATCAATGTTTCTATCTGATGAATGTAATATAACCTTTCTATTAATTACAATAAAAATATATGAAAAGAAGAATACTAGCTTGCACCAGAATCAATTCCAGCTGGAACAAAGACTTCAAGGTAAAAGCAGATTCCCTGAAAACATTTCTGATAGGAATAGGAAAAACACTAGGGCTTGGGTTAAAACTCTCTCAATAAAGGCCCAGAAATACAACAAATCAAAGGAAGTTCGGACAAATGGGATTGGTTTAAACTGAAGAGCTTCTCTGTGGCAAAGCATATTGACTAGCAACATAAATACAAAGCCCACTGGGTGGGAGTAAATCTTCACTAGTCACACAACAGACAAGGGCCTTATATCTAAAATATAATTAGACCTCAAAATATTGGGGCCAGGAGTTTGGTCTAGTGGTGAGAGTGCTTGCCTAGAATTCATGAAGACTGGGGTTTGATTCCTCAGTACCACATACATACAAAAAAAGCTAGAAATGGTCCTGTGGCTCAAGTGGTAGGGCTCTAGCCTTGAGAAAACCCAAGGGCAGTGCTCAGGCCCTGAGCTCATGCCCAGGACTGGCTTTTTTCCTGAAAGAAACAGCCATTTCATTAATAAGTGCATTAAAGATTAAAGAGATAAGCCAGGTGTAGTGGCTCATGCCTGTAATACTAGCTACTTAGGAAGCTGAAATCTGAGGATTGCAGTTCAAAGCTGGGCATTAAAGTCCATGAGACTCTTATCACCAATTAACCACTATAAATCCAGAAGTGATGCTGTGGCTCAAGGGGTAGGGTAGTAGCCTTGAGCTGAAGAGCTCTGGGACAATGGCCCATAGTTCAAGTTCCATGACTAAAAAAAAAAAAGATTAAAGAGAGACTTATCTGGGACTGAGAATGTTGCTCAGTGATAGAGTGCCTGTGTAACATTCATGAAGCTCTGGGTTCGATACCTCAGTACCACATCAATGGAAAATAATAGTGCTATGGCTCATGTGGTAGAGCTCCAGCCTTGAGCACTGAGAGGCTGAAGGTCAGAGTCTAGGCCTTGAGTTCAAGCCCCAGGACCAACAACAAAAAAAAAACATCAGAAGAGGAAATAAGAATGGCCAATGAAATATGGTGTAAAAATCAATGTTAATAAAATCTTTAAAAAATATCCAATTGATACATGAAGCAATGCTCAACATCTGCAGCCCTAAAAGAAATGCAAATCAGAACCACATGGAGATTCTACCTTACCCCAATTAGAAAGGCCATTATCAAAAAAATTTAATCACAAAAGATGCTGGTGGGATGTGGCTAAAAGGACTCTACTACAATGTTGATGGGAGTGTAAGCTTGTCCAACCACTCTGGAAAGCACTCTGGCTAAACACAGAGCTCTCCTAAGACCTGGCAATCCCACTCCTGGGCATTTAGGGCATACTAAACCTACCAGCACAACCATGTTCATTGCAGTATTATTAGCCATAGATAAGATACAGAACCAACCCAGATGCCCCTCAGCAGATGAATGATTGATCAAGAAAATGCGAATGACATCGCCCCATTTGTCAGGAAATGGAAAAACTTATGAATGGAAAGACAAGTAAAGTAAGCCAGACCCAAAGAAACACAGACTTCATGGTTTCCCTCACTGTAAACATTACTCTATGTCTAGGATTGTCCTAGCAGAGGCTAACAACAACTCAACAGCTATACATATATGATCATATAAGATGATGCTAATTGAAATGAACTCCAAGATATGGAAACAAGAGGTTTTTTTGTTTGTTGTTGTTTTTAATGTATATAATGTGAAGTTATTTCTTCTCCTGTTTCATTTTTTCTTTGGTTTATCCCCTATTCTCACCGTATTTGATGTTGCTATCCTGTGTCTCATATATATGTTTATCTGATTTTGGAAAGGGAAATGGAACCACAAAATTGTGAGACAAAGGACAAAGAGTGAAGCATTGCAACAGAGATACTCCCCAGACAATATTTGGGGGGGGGAGAGGGAATTGGGGGTGGGGCAGGGAGGTGGGGGAAAATAAAGGAGGGGGTTAGAATGTTCCACAAGAAATATACTTATGGGGACAGGGAGTTTGGGCTAGTGGTAGAGTGTTTGCCTAGCATGTAGGAAGATCTGGGTTCGATTCCTTGGTACCATATACATAGTAAAAAGAGAAGGTGGAAGTGGTGCTGTGGCTGAAGTGGTAGAGCTATAGCCTTGCAAAAGTCCAAGGATAGAACTCAGGCCCTGAGTTCAAGCCCCAGGACTGGCAAAAAAAGAAAGAAAAGAAAAAGAAACGTATTCATTACCTAATCTATACAACTGTAACCTCTCTGTACGGCACCTTGATGATAAAATTAAATTAAAAAAGAAAACATGCAGTGTAAATAAATAATAAAATGAAACCAAAAAGTGACAGCCCTATTTCAGATCTTTTACGAGTTAAAGATCACAAGCGTGGATGGGTGTCTTATGTGGGAAGGCTGCCAGGTGCACTCTGAGGTCAGGAGGTCACAACACTATCATCATTCTGTTCTGCACTGGATACATGGAGAGGAAATAGATCGCTCAAGGCCACAGTGACTCAAGTGGCAGAAGAGCCAGGATGAGAACAGACGTTGGTTCCTGACTTTCAGTCGCCACCAGGACCACGGGCCAGATAGGTTACAGGATTATGGGGTTCACAAACAAGCTCACATTAGTAAGACATGGAAATCATTATGTCCCTGGCACTCTTGAACAGAAAGTGACTTCTCAAAGGTACAGGCCAAAGGGAAAGATTCCCCAAGACATATTATTATTTTTTTAACTTTTTATTTTTAAGTCACAGATGGCAAGTTGGAAGCTGGGGGAAGGTGGAGGAACCCTTTTTTTTTGTCTTCTCTCTCAGGCCTGGCCTCATATAACACCCCGTACCACACCCCAGGAAGAAGGATTACATTTTCCACTACTCCCTAGGGTAGAGTTTGTTCTTTCAAAATAAACAAACACTTGAGAACTTTTTTTCTTCTTCTAATATTAGCTTTGGTCTGGAGTCAGAACTGATTTGGCATTGAAGAACCAGAGACATTGACATTATTGCTTATGGCCAGTAGAGACAGATTTTTTGAGGCACTGCACTTGAATAACTTGGGGTCTTAAGCCTTTTCTGTTTTTTTTTTTGCCAGTCCTGGGCTTGAGCTCAGGGCCTGAGCCCTGTCCTTGGACTTTCTCAAGGCTAGAGCTCTACCACTTGAGCCTCAGCACCACTTCCAGCATTTTTCTATATGTGGTACCGAGGAATCGAACCCGGGTCTTCATGCATGCTAGGCAAGCACTTTAACCTCTAGGCCAAACTCCCGGCCCCTTAAGCCTTTTCTTGACTTAGACATCCACTTTTCAAAAAATACTTCGTGGACATGAATTCTACCAACCTAAAGGGCTAATTTCATCAAGTGGCAACTACATGTTTCTGTTTATTTCAATGTTGTTTATTTAACTGTTTTATTGCAAGTAGAGTTGACACTAATATACATCACCAGAATTATTTAATGGATACATCTAGATGAGTTTGGGGAAACCTATGTGCTATTGAAATTCATTTCCATCAAGACCAAAAATATATCCAGTATCTCACAGAGGCTCTTCTGCCCTTGTCCTTGTCTCTTGGGAATATTGAGGATTCAACACAGTATTGCTAGCTATGGGCAGTGTAATGCCGAAAATCTCCAGAACTAATTTATCCCAGGAAAGGGAAACTTTAACTATCATCTGGATATTTTCCTCCATCCATGGTCCCTGGCAATCTCTGTCCAACTCTGCTTCTGTAAGTTTAGTGTGTGTGTGAACTCAGGGACTCATACTATCTATCGGCCTTTTCCTTCAAGACTGATAGTCTCCCATTTGAGCCATAGTTCTACTTCAGGCTTTTTGGAGCTCAGTTGGAGGGAAGAGACTCACAAGTTTGTCTTCTCAGGCTGACTTTGTACCATGATTCTCAGATCTCAGCCTCCCCAGATTCTTCTAGGATTAAACATGAGCCATCATTTTTGTCCATATCTAATTTATTGACAGTTTCTGAAACATTGAATGTTGTTGAATTTTTCCAAGTGCATTTTCTTAATCTTTTGAGGTAAACCTGTGCTTTTTATTCTTCATTCTGTTAATATTGTGTCCATGTTTATTGATTACTTCATGATGGATTAGCTTGCATCACAGCAATAAACCCACTTGATCATTTGATATGATTTTTATGTATAGCTGAATTCAGTACTTGCATTTTTGTTGAGATTCTTTTTATCTGTCTTCAGCAAGGATATTGGTCTATAATTTTCTTTTCTTTAAATGTCCTTGTCTTGCTTTTGTATCAAGAATCAGAGTTTGGATGAAACCATTGGACTGGGGTTTACTTTGTTGGCAGATTGTTTCTTACTACTACAGATTCAATCTTCTTGTCATAAGTCTTTTCAGTTACAATTTCCTCATGGTTCAGTCTTGACAAATTGTGTGCTTCTAATCAATCCAGCTTTTCTAAGCTGTTCAATATGTTGGTTTATAATTAGTCTAATAAATCCCTTAACGCCTCTTTATATTTTTAAAGTAACAATTGTAGTAGATTCTTTTTCAATCATATGTTTATTTTTATCTTTTTTACATCTAGCTAAAAGTTTATTTTGTTTCTCAAAACAAAATGAACAACAAACAAAATGCAGCCCTTATTGTCATTGGTCTTTCAAGTGTTTTCCTTGTCTGCTTTATCTACTTGAATATTTATTTCTTCTGTTTGGCTAACTTTGTACTTACTTTGGTTTCCTTCCTTCCTTCCTTCCTTCCTTCCTTCCTTCCTTCCTTCCTTCCTTCCTTCCTTCCTTTCTTCCTTCCTTCCTTCCTTCCTTTCTTCTTTCTTCTCTTTGTCCTTCCCTCCATCCCTCCCTCCCCCCTTCTTCCCATCCTTCCTTCCTTTCTTTTTTGATTTTTTGAGATATAAATCTTGGTTGGTATTTGAAAATTTTCTTGGCTGTTTTCTGAGATTTTCTTTTTTAATGTAGACCTGTACAGTTCTCATTATTAGATGCTTTCTGTCACCATCTTGTAAATTTGGGTATGTTGTACATTCAGTTTTTGTTTTAAAGATGTTGTTTATACATTCCATTTGATTTCTTCTTTGACCCACTTCTTCCCTTTTTTTTTTTGTTGGTCATGAGGCTTGAATTCTGGGCATACGTGCTATTCCTGAGCTCTTTACTCAAGGCTTGTGCTCTACTACAGTGCCACTTCTGGATTTCTGGTGGTTAATTGGAGATACAAATCTCACCGACTTTCATGCTGGGGCTGGCTTTGAACCTTGATCCTCAGATCTCAGCCTCCTGAGTAATTGCCACAACTTAATACCTACATAGTTGTGAATTTTCAAGCTTTTTTCTTTTTAAATATATTTTATTGTAATTAATAGAAGGGTTGCATTATATTTGCCAGATAGGAGGTGCTCAATTATTTTTTATTTTTTCCCCTATACCATTGCATTTGGAAATTTACTCCATATGTATTTACTTTCCTTAATTTATTGAGAAACGTGATGGCCAATTATATGATGTCTTTTGAGGAATGCTTTGTGACTCTTGAGAGTAAAACATGTTGTACCTCTGTCATTGGAGAGACAGCCTGTGCACGTGCAGTCATTATTTCCTCATTGGTTTTTCATTTAGTTGCTTTATCTATGGTTGAAAGTGGAGTTTTGTCCAGTATCTGGCTATTGATTTTTTGCTAATATTTGCTTTATATAGTTAGGTGATCTGATGTTGAGTACATAGGATTTACGCTGATTCTGTCACGTTGAGGAATAAATCCTCATGATGTATCCCTGCCAAGACCTTCTGCCATTACCTGACAGGTTCGGACTTGAAGCCGCTTCCATCTGCTATATAGCACATGTTTTTGTTCTCATGTTTAATATTGCACTTGTACTTCTTTCCAGTTCACATTACTGATGTCACAAGTCATCTCTTTATGCTGTGTATCCACTAACAAATCATTACGGGTAGTTTTCCAAATACTTTTCTTGGTTGGTATGTGGGGTGTTTGGAAGGAACTCAGGGCCTCACTCAGGAATGCATCAACACTTTCTTAGGAGTTTATGCCGAAGAGTGTAGGCCATGCTGCTTCCTGTTTCTACTCTTCCTCGTGCACCCATTTGGCTCTGTGCTTCCGTCCCCATCTGAAGGCAGATGCTGCTGCCTCACCTTGGACTTCCGGCCTCCAGTGCCATGAGCTAAACAGACTTCCTGCCTTTAAAGATCACCTGTCTCCACTATGCAGAAATCAAGTCAAGGAGCCTTGGAGCACTCTACACTGAGAGTTCTGCAGCACTTGATTTTTAGTTGTTCCAGACAAAAATGAATTAAACAGGCACCAAGGCTGATAAATAGATAAAGACATTTATAGCCAAAAAGCATCCATCTTTGACAGATGGCATCTGTGGCAGATCCATATAACTGGAGGGCCATACAGATCTGAAGGGGAAGTGCCTGTCATTCATTCATTCATTTATTCCCTTCTCATGAAACCTGAGCATATTAAAATGTGTCAGTGTTCAGAATAAATAAGATACAGCTGTGAGTCACAGTCTGCTGGGAAATTGGTGATGAAAATACTTGTGTGGTTGATAGAGTAATTTCGCCCTTCCACATTCACACCCAATTGGAGAGTCCACCCACCTTGCAGAGCCTGGGTGATGGTTTGCTCCCACCTGTTCTCCCTTTCGTCATAATTGCCCTCCTGACCAGTGTGTGCACACTATTTTTTTCCCCCTGTTTTTGTTTTTCCTTCTGGGGACAAGTTTTCCTCAGAAAGGATGAGGAAAGACAGCAACATTGTTATTTGGTCGAGTGTGGAAATGCTGCCATAAACACAGAAACAGACAACAACAAAAAATTCTCCAATTGCTGGGGTGAATATGTAATTGCAATTCTACAGCTCAGTTTAGTTTAGCATAACCAGAAGCAGCTTGAAAAATGCCCTTGGTCACAGAGACACAGCTGGGGAGGAATTTCGTGACTTGAATTGAAACAAATCTGAAAAGTGACGTGTCCTGACCAAATCCTCTCTTCTCATGACATTAACGTCACTGCTTGGTGTGAGTTTCTGAACCAACATGACGTGAATTCTAATTTTTTTCTTAATTTAAAAAAGCCTCAAGAATAAACGCTTGCAAAGTAATGAGTACCAATTCCATTTTTTTTTTTTTGTGGGTCATGGGGCTTGAACAAAGCCCAAGCTCTTCAGCTCAAGGCTACCACCCTACCCTTGAGCCAAGCCCCACTTCCCATTATCTAGAAGTTAATTGAAGATAAGAGTCTCAGATCCTTTTGTGCTTGGGCTGGCTTTAAGTCTTGATCCTCAGATCTTAGCCTCCCGAGTAGCTAGGATTACAGATGTGAGCTACCAGCACCCAGCTTGTACCAATTCCTTTTAATAAAAAAATGGGTGACATGTATTTAAGACATTGATTTTTTTTTCACAATAGAATAACTTTTCCCTTACAGAACTGGGATCCTTCAGTGTTGATTCCTTTGCCTCAGGGTTCTGTATGAGTTTGCTAGGCCTGGCACAACTGCAGACATTCCAGTACTGCTGGCTCAGTTCTGTCTGATAGTCTAGATCCAAAGGATTATGATTCAAAGTTAGCAAAAGGTCAGAGGAAGGCATGGTCCAAGTGATAGAGCACCAGCTAGGGCCAAACCCCAACACAACAAACAAACACATACACAGACTATGGGCTTTAATCAACAGACATTTCTTTTTTTTTTAATTTTTTTTATTGTAATTAGTAAAAGGGTTACATGATATTTGCCAGATAGAAGGTGCATTAATTCACATATATTGATATCCTTTCACATGTCTTGGTACCCATTTCCCTCCCCCCCCACACCCCCCACCCGTCTTGGTTTTCCCCTCTTCCCTATCAAATTTCAAATATCCAAACACAAATAAATTCAATATATCAGATAACAAAGTGAGATACTATACCAATATGGGATAACCAAGGGACAGCAAAGGAGATGAGAGACAACATAGTACATTAAGGACAGCAATCATTCATTATATGGCTTTTGTTTCAATATCCTGGAGGTCCTTTCAATTAGCTTCACATTATACGGCCTTATGTATCAAGATTTTGCTCTATTGCAAATCTCTGCTAGTAGAGCCCAAGGTTTCTACTGATTATGACGAATGAGGGAAACAATTGAGCCTATGTTCCTTTGAGTCTGGCTTACTTCACTTAATATGATTTTTTCTAAGCCTTTCCATTTCCTAACAAATGGGGCGATGTCATTCTTTCTGACAGCAGCATAGAATTCCATTGTGTACAAATACCACAACTTGTTGATCCACTCATCAACTGAGGGACATCTAGGTTGGTTCCATATCTTTGCTGTGGTGAATAGTGCTGCAATGAACATTGTTGTGCTAGTGGGTTTAGTATTTCTTACACTTCCAGAAGCAAGAAGTTCAAAATTGAAGTGTTGGCAGGCTTTCATTTTTTCTGAGGCCCTGCTCCTGAGTTTGCAGATGACTGACTTTTCACTGTGACCTCTGACAGGGATAGGATGGTCGGTCTCTATGCTGTTATTTGTGCAAATCTGTTTTTTTTTTCCTATGAACATCAGGAAATTGAGCAATAGACTTCACAATCTCTTTCCAAGTCTCACATTCAAATGTGGTCACATTCAGAGGTATGAGGGATTAAAATGACATAGAAAGATTTTTGTGAAGGAACACAATTAAGACTATACTAGTTCTTTCAAAAGTCAAAATGCTTTTTTGAGACACAGCTGGTGTCTTTATAGTTTGTTCTCTTTCTAATTATGAGTAGTATTTTATTATATGAATGTGGAAAAGTTTATTAATAGATAATTGGGCTGTACTGTTTCTGGGTTTTGCTTATGAATGTGTAAAATAAATAGGAAATTATTGTACCAATATTTCTGTTGTTATTTTTTTCACTCTTGTGGCGGAGTGTTGGGAATTGGAATTGTTTGTACCATTGTGCATGCCTACCGTTCATTTATAAAAAACTATCGTTTGGGCCAATGTCTTACCAACCTTCAGTGTGAGAGGTCTTTACAGACTTAGTCTTGTGCTGGATGTCAGTGGTGTCTTGCTGTGGTTTTAGTCTGCAATTCTCCTGTGACTAATATACCGAATGTATTTGCATGTGCTCATTGGCTGCCTTTGTGCTACACTCTACATTCATGTGAACCGTGTTCTCAGTGGGCCCAGTATCACATTCCTCTGAAGCCTTAGTTCTCAGATTACAGCTGATTCTTGTGGGTCTTCTGATCATCCTATGTTTATCACCTTGCACAAAAGGTAGGTGAACATTATTCCAGGGTGTAGCATTAGGTTAATATAGAGAAACTGAGCATGTGTATAACTTCATATATCTGGCTTCTTGATGCCTTTTAAAATAATAAATATGTGAGAAGACACAGAAGTGTAGTCAAATCTGGCCCACATAATAACTGGACAGGCTGCTGGAAAAACTGCCCTGCATCTCAGTCTCATCCCACTCACCAGCATGAATGCCAGACTGATTAACAGAATGGATTTCATTGTTTCTGATCAAACACATATTCACTCTTATAAAAGCAAATATTTCTTAGAAGTCTGTCATGGAAAGATTAGTCCATTATTTGTTGTCTTTCTTTCTCCTAGTTCTGTTGGCCACATAGATCTATCTTCAAATTCACCCATGCTTAGTTCTTATTTCTAGATAGAATGGCTATACAGTTATTTTTATTTGATCACTTTTATACACACTCTGAGGATTAACACTCTGAAACATCCCTTACTTTCCGTAGACCCCCCATAATATAGAAGTATGGTTACAGCAAGTCAGTGTTTAATTATGTGTATGCTGGTCCTGTGCTTAAACTCAGGGTTGGAACAGTGTTCTTGAGCTCTGTTCTCAAGGCTAGTACTCTACCACTTGAGCCACAGCACCACTCTCTTTGAGTAGTTAGTTGGAGATAAGGGTCTCATGGCCTTTCCTGCCAGGGTTGGCTTTGAATCATGATCCTCAGATCTCAGCCTCCTGAGTAGCTAGGATCACAGATATATGCCAGCCATACCTGGCTAAGTTTTTATGCCATGAAAACTAGAGTAGTGATACTTGCTTATAATCCTAGCACTTGGGAGCCTGCGGTGGGAGGATTATGTGTTTGGGACTGGTCTAGGCTATATTTATATTTCAAAAAGCAGTAAAACAAAATAAAACAGAATGAACATATGACAGGAAAAGATAACTCAGTCAGCAGGTATACTATGACAATATTATACTATTATTTGGGGATTTTGTTAGATCAGTTCTCTGAGAATTTCAATGATATTGTATCATGAAATATGAATTAGTGAGGATAGAATGAGCAGATGACAAAAATGATACAGGAAAAGAAAGCCTTGAGGGCATGCTGGTTCAGTGAGGTGGCTGGAGACTGAGATTTGGAATGGAATCCTACCTGAGTCTCCTGCTAGTCACATGACCTTGGGAGAGTTTCTTCATGTTCTAACAAATCTCAGGATCTTCATTTGAAAAATGAGAATGGTAGTAAATATAACTCTTGAAATGTGTATCGTACAGGAGGCGCAAGAAACACCAGATTTCATTTTGTTCTGTTATTAAACTTATTTGTCTTTGTTTTACAAAGAACTTCGAGTGACTTCATCAGTGTTATCCAGAGAAAAGTTGAGAAAAGCTGGGATTGAATTCAATAAAACAAAGAATGTATTTGTATTCCTATATTTCAAAGGTTGCACTGACATTTAAATGAGAGTAAACATGTAAATCGAACAATAGAAAAATTGTCATGTGGGAGATGTTCCATTTATGAAAGTAGTCATTAATTTTATACAATTAATAATAACTTCTTCTAATATTGAGGCATGCATGACTGGTATTTTTAAGCTCAATGTTTCATTCAATTTATTTTAATTTGCTTATTTAAGACTCTCTACCATCCATAGATAACTTTGAAGACTATATATACTACTTAAATAAAATCAATACTACCGGTGAAGTACAAGTTTTTTGGTTGTTAATAAAAGATACAGAGCTCAGCAACAATATGCAATTTGATTGTCCGAGCTTATGCTTTTTAACTGAATAAACAGAACTGCTGGAACTCACATAAAGAGAATTTATGAAAAAAATAAGGGATCCTGAGTGCTGTAGTTTGTAACCTGCTGTAGTTTATAAGCAAAGGCTTACTCCCCGATACTGAGAAGTCATGTAACTGAGGTCTTGTCCCCTCCCTCACTGAGGGCATGATGGTGGGAAAACAGCCCCTTCTCTCTTTTCTGGCTCATGCGATCAGGAGCCTTACCCTACAGGTCTGAAATGTTTGGGCCATCCAGGCATGGACTGGACCCTTCAAAACCGTGAGTCGAAGCATACCTTTTCCCTTCAGAAGTTGATTGTCTCAGTTAAAAAATAGTAGAGAAAGGTAAGTAATATTAATAAAAGATGGTAGGTGGAATGAGACCTGGGAAAGGATTCTCAGAAATATTTCAACTTAGGGAAAAAGACAAACAAACCTGAATTCAGAACTCTCTCTGGATCTTTGTACAGATAGAACATATAAAATAAAGCAGGTGGATGACTAAAGCATAATTAGGAGATTAAAAATGTACCACATATTTCATTTACAAAGAAGAGGAGAAATAAATGTTTTCAAACTGGTGGAGGCAGAAAAAGCACATTCCAAAAACAGAAAGTCAAGTGAATACCTTATCTGAACAAGAAGGCACAAGTACTCAAGATGATTGGAATACAGATTTTTAAAAGAATACCTTGTTGTATATCAGAATGCTGGTTTCTAAAATTCAAGAGGAAGTTGTTTAGAAGAACAGGGAGCTGAAGATGGAAATCTTGGTTCTCTTGTAGGCAATTAAGAAACTTGATAGTGAAGAAAATAAAGGAAATAACCATGAAAATAAAGATCTAAATAAAAAGAGAAGCACTAAGTAAAAAACAAGGTGTCTTTTCATAATTGGCTCCATTTATTAAAAACACGTTTCATTATGCCATCAGAAGAGGGTGCTCTTGAACTAAGAAAATTAAAAACCACTAATTGTCCCACACCTGTAAAGACAGTGTGGCATACAGTAAAATACAAGATGCTTAAAATGTTTAAGTCCCAGGAAAAAAAACTGAAGACATCAAAGAAGTTACTACCTAACAAAGATAGAAAATGAGATCAAAGTACAATGTGTACATATACAGACATTCCAAAATAAACAAATTTTAGTATCACTAACTTGATACTAAAAATGTGGGGAAAAGATAATCAGATTCAATATATATATATATATTTTTTTTTCTTTGCCATTCCTGGGCTTGAGGTCAGGGCCTGAGCACTGTCCTTGGACTTTCTCAAGGCTAGAGCTCTACCACTTGAGCCTCAGCACCACCTCTAGCTTTTTTCTATGTATGTGGTACCAAGGAAACGAACCAGTGTCTTTGTGCATGTTAGGCAAGCACTCTACCACTAGGCCAAACTCCTGGCCCAGATTCAAAATATTTTATTGAAGAAAATTCTTCTAAACAACATTCATGAACACTACATATATATTTTTTAAAACTCTAATCAGAAACTAAAAATTCAGGAGGAAAAAGTTCATGGAAACTAAAAAAATTAAAAGCAAAAGAGAAGTACAAGATATTCAAGAGAAATACAAATTAATCTCAAAAATAAAGACTAAACACAAGAGAATCAAGAAAAAAGAAAATCAATGGAAATTACAGCCAGGAACATAGACAAAGAATGAGTATTGTCAAGAGAATGAAAATAAAGCTAAGAGAAAGAAAATCAGAAAAAGTCATAGCTGTAGAAAATAGGCAAAGATGATCTCACACGCATACAATTGAGCTCTTTAAGTAAGAAAAACAAAACAACAGAACAGAAATATAATTTAAAGTTTGAATTTCAAGAAAACTTTTTAGAAATAAAAGATCCTTAACCTACATGTGTGATTTGATCTGTTGAAAAAGAGAAAGAAATCAACTTACAAATCCAAGTTCTCAACACAGAACAAAATTTTTATAAGGGAATGAGCAGAAAGTTTGAGTACTCACATATCTGAATGATATATACTTTTATTTATTTTTTTCATATATTTATTATTGTAATTAATAGAAGGGTTATATGATATTTGCCAGATAGATGGTGCATTAATTCCCATACATTGATACTCTTTCACATGTGTTGGTCCCCATTTCCCCTCCCCCCACCCCCACCCCCACCCCTCATCTTGTTTTCCCCCCTTCCCTATCCAATTTCAAATAACCAAATACAAATTGATATACACTTTTAAATTTTATAACACAAAAATTCCAAATAAAGAAAACAAACATTAACATTGAATACAAACAGATATACATGCTCCTTTTATGTTGCAAATACAAAAATATAAAATGGATTCAAATAACTCAGTATGTATGTTAATCAGTGATCAGTATATAGAATGCAAATCAGATATAGTACAAAGACAGAGTAGCAGAGAAATATCCAACTTCACATGGGAGACTACTACAGCTTACATGCATCAAGACAACATGGTGATTATACATGGAATTCTTAGTGTTGTTGGAAACCCGAGCTAGCCAGATACACATGCAATGCAGGAAAGCAAGGAAGAAAGAATCTGGTGACATTGTTCCAGACAGGAGGGGAAAAATTAGGTCAATGAAGAAATGATTTTTCTTTTTGATTGTGAAAACCTTGAGAATATTGTGTGGCGCTGTCAAGCTAATAAAGAAAGATGGAATTATGAGACAAAAGGAAGAATGGCCTAGACACGAGGATGGAATAGACACACACCATCTACTGGCGCTGAATGGGAGTGGGGAGAGGGGAAACAAATGTGTAGGTTTTGAGCAGGGAGCTCAGACACTTGAGCAGTGGCTTTGGTCTTCTCTGAAACGTGACAGATGAGAGAATCTGCGAAGTGTGAGAGCTATAGTTGAAGGACAGGAGTCTAGGAGAGCAGAGGTGTGAAATTCATGATGGAAGGGGGAGGGAGACTGGATCGGAAGAGCAAATGGAGCAGGAGGGGCCGGTGGGTAGAAAGGAAAGAATGCAGTGTGTGAGAAAACCATCCGTTGAGGAATAGAAGCTCAAGTGTTTGGTAGATACAAGGCAGTCGTCCCTGGAGCCCCGAGACGTTCTGGCGTAAGACAGCATTAAGACAGGTGAATGCCATATGGCTGGAAGATGCTGGGGAGGGCCGGAAGCTCTCATAGGTAAAGAGGGCTTCTTCATTCAGAGACACTGAGGGCACTGAGTGCATTCCACTGGTGGATGCTAGGTGGGAAGTGTCCAGGTATGGAGTAGGGTTTTCGTCAAGATAAGATGGAGGGAGTCTCCCAGGAACAGAGACAGGTGGGAGGCTGCTGTGATGCGAAGGTCACAACACATGGCACTAATGAGTTCCAGTTGGGTCGTCTTGAAGGGGGATGGAGATAGGCTAGTTCATGTTCTCCAACCACATCCATCTGCTTCCCTGGGTTTTACAAGCAAATGCACACTCTACCCTCTACGAGTTAATGGTACCCAATGTTCAGTCTCACCATATTGACAGGCATGCTTTTATGATAAGCTCACTGCAAAATAAAGTTTTATTTTCACAATAAAAACACATCGAAAGGAAGGAACTGCTATAACATCCACTTTGAACATGAAAATGGAATTTAATGTAAAACCAAAGTCAATATTAGTTCCTAAAGTACTCTCCATGGACATACATGAGTTTACATCAAAATGACCACAGCACATAAAATTAAATGGACACTGGCTGGAGGAAATTGAGTTCCAGAAAATGACTCATAAAGTGGGAACTCAGCCTCAGGGTGAGAAAATGTCCCAGAACACCCAACAAGCTCTAAAGGTGCCATTAGGAAGCTCAGAGGGAGCACAGTCTCTTCAAAAGCGTAGCTGGGAAGTGGATGGAATTAGAGCAAATCATGTTGAGTGAGATAAGTCAAGACCAAGGAACAAAAGGCTCATGGTCTCCTTGATATGTACATATTAGATCCAAACGGTACTAGAGCGATGACAACTCAATACTCAGATACTCAAGGTCATTGACATGAATTTGGAGATAAAAATATATCCATATGGACATGTAGGCTTATGATAGGGTATATACTCTATAGACATCTATTGATATATTACATAGATTGATATGTATCTATGACATACAAAAACTCAACTTAATTTTAATTATGTTCTTAAATTTGCATGTCAGTGATTCCATATAGAGATTTTTTTATTGAATGTTTGTTGAACATGACATTTGAAGTATGATTTAAAAACTCCATGTCAGTAAAAAAATTTTTTTAATATAAACTGTATCTTTTCAAAGTGTAGGTTTTAAAAGATACAAAAAGTAGTAATGCTTCTGAGGGAAATTACTGAAGCACAAAACATTCAAATGGTGGAATGGGCAGATCAGACTGAAAAATAGGAAAAATATATCTTTGAGTACATGTATATAACTGTATATACATACATTAATTTACATTAATGTATATATCAACCATATGTACATAACTATATACATATGTTAAACTCACATTGATGCATATATATTACATACATGCATACGCACATAAACTTGAATTTATGGCCTATTACATATACTGTAATTACATAGTACACATATACATATGTGAACCATTTTTTGTCAGAACATGGCAGTGTCTCTCAGATATCAGAGAAGAGACAGCACGTTCTGATGGAGCTCTAAAAACATTTACCTTTATTAACATAATACTATATCACAGATATATCAGGTAATTAGTATTTTTAAAACCCAAAGATACATAGTTGTTCTTTTGTGTTTGCAGCCTTGTTTGTGGTAGGCCAGCACTTTAGTACTGAACCATGTCCACAGCCTGAGGTTTCATCTTGCTGTGTCTTCCACAGCTATGCATGCACAGACCTGCCTTCCCCAGGGTGCTGCTGGGGAGAAGTGGAGAAAGGCACTAAAATGGTACAGTCCCGGCGGCCTGCTTCTATCACAGTGAACCATCCAGACTGTCAGGAAACCTTAGTCCAGACTGTCTTTTATCACAGTTTATTTATCCTTTTGGTGTGCTGCAAATTAAGCCGAGCTTAATTTTCATTTTTTTTCAAAAAAATGAATGTTTACTTACGTTCTTTATAGAAACATAATTTTTATCATTTATGTTAGGGAACGTGGCATAGCAACAGCGTGGTGTTTCTCGCTTTCACCACTGGCACTGGTCCAGTCGTGGGGGCTGGCCGTGAGTGGGATTCAGGGAGCACAACTGCTTTACTTGCTCTGTTTGCATCCCAGCCAGGAGGTGAGCATCTTGCTGTGCCACGGGCTTTGGGCCATGGTGCCCGGTGCTGCCATAGGCCCAGAAAGCAATGGAGACACCTGAGCACCTGACCCAAATCACAGCACATGAGCTCTTTAGGAGATGTGAAAGATGTAACTTTATTAATAACTTGTCCAGTGTGTGTGATGGCTTTGAGCGAATCCAGTGCTAGCCACTTAGGGACAAGTCCACGAGTGAAAACAGTCATTAGGAAAAGGCTACCTTGCCAGAGAAATGGACGCCAAGGGGCCTGGCCAAATCACATTGTCCATTTCCTCCTGCGCTCTTCCTTCACTTCCAGCCAGCCTGGGGGCCTTTTTCCTCTTGCTTTTCTCTGTTAATTGTTTTTCACATACATAGTTCCTCCATATTTGCTAGTGGAGTGTCAAGAGCTAATTGTTACAAGAAGTTTTACATTGATGACATTCTTGAAACATTTGCTCATTTAACTGAAGTCCCTCAGCATCTTTAAGATGAAATGTTATGTAAATCATCAAATTTAACTCATTGAACAAATACATGATATGTATTGCAAGAAATAAAACATAAGCTTTGTTTTACCAATCTCTTTTTATATCTGCAACCAATAGTTAGATGCTTGATCCACAGGCATTACATGTTTGTTGAATGAACAGTAAAGTAAATTTAATCTTTCACTCCTAGAACATGAAATATAACACAGAGACCACCAGGATTAGAGAGGGAAGGCTCAAAAGAAGGTTACAATGGTGAAGGAAGCCGAAGGAGAAGGATGAGAATAATGGCGTGAGAAATGAGTTAAAACTTCCCAAATTGTCTGCTCAAAGGCAACAGCGGCACTCATAAAATGAAAAGCTTGGCAATATATTTATATGCCAAAATCTGATTGCTGGTTACTGCTCACAGAGGAAAACTAAAATAGAATGAAACTGCATGGGCCTTGATATGAAGCAAGAATATAGTTTTTTTTTTTTTTTTTTTTTAACAACATAACTTACGGGAAAAACCAAACCCCAAAGGACAGAAGCAACCCTGATTCTCCCCAGGCAATGGGTGGAGAAAGTTTCACTAAATGAAATGATAATGAAATAGAAGGGAAAAAAGACCCCCTTCCCCCAAAACACCCAAAACATGACAGAGCAAAATGACGTACGAAGGGAACATGATGACTGTTTTGTCCTGAAGAAATCTCTTGTCCCTTCAAGTTCTACAAACAACCTTCTCAGAAGATATCTGTCTGTCTGTCTGTCTGTCTATCTCAATGCAGTGAAACCAAGGAAGCACCACTGTCTTCAATTCTTCTGTTGTTTAAAATTCACTTTTTAGACCATTCATATGATGATGATGATGATGATGATGATGTGTGTGTGTGTGTATGTGTGTGTGTGTGTAGTTTGTACTGAGGCTCAAACTCAGGGCCTAGATACTGTCCATGAGCTCCTTTGCTCAAGGTTAGCACTCTACCACTTTGGACCACAGTGTCACTTCTGGTTTTCTCATGGTTAATTGAAGGTAAGAATCTCATGGAATTTCCTGCCCAGACTGGGTTTGAACCACAATCCTCAGATCTCAGCCTCCTAAACAGCTAGGATTACAGGTGTGAGCCACCAGGAGTCCCTGACAATAATTGTTCTTTTTATTTATTTTAAGTATATTTAATGCAGTGAAACCAAGGAAGCACCATCATTTCCAATTCTTCTTTGGTTAAAATTCATTCTTAGACTATTCATGTCTTCATTCAGAAGATTCAGGAAATTGTTTCTGTAAGTTTACATATATGAGATGATATTAGAATCTTAGGACAGAGTTGACAGACACTCAAAACACTTTGTCATTTTTTGTAATTTCAAAATAGTATTTTTATTATATAAAAATGTAAAAATCCAGCAAAACCAGAAATACGGATATATTTTTCCTGGCCTTTCACATTTGTTGATTTTTATTCGCAACCTGTTTTTCAATACATTTTACAACCTCATCCCATTTCCAGTCTGATTATACTAGTGATAAGTGTCAGAAAGTTGGAATAAATACACCGAAGAAGGAAAACAAAGCCAAGTTGTGAGACTAAGTTGCATGCAGCAGGTCCTATGAGGACAGGAGAGGTGTTTGAGAAATAGAGTAAGATAACGGAACTGGGAGGAGTAGGCTGACATTTTCAGTCGTCTTTGTCTTTGGCTCCGTGTTTGAGGATGCGTGTGAACGCAATGTAATTGACATTGCCCTTTTTGTCAATGGGGGCTTCTCAGTACAGCTCATCCACGTCCTCATCTGTGAAGCAGTCACTCATGGTTGTCAGCAGCTCCCGCAGGTAATCCTCCTGGATGGTGCCTGTTGCTTCTTCATCAAAGCAAGCGAAGGCATTTCTGATGACATCTTCAGGGTCTGTGCCTTTTAACTTCTCACCAAACATGGTGAGAAACATGGTAAAGTTGATGGGGCCTAGAGCCTCCTTCATCATGGCGTCAAGGTAAGCCTCAGTTGGGTTCTTCCCTAGAGAAGCTAGCATATCGTGCAAATCTTCCTTGTTGATGAAACCATCTTGGTTCTGGTCAGTCATGTTGAAGGCCTCTTTGAACTCCTGGATCTGGGACTGGTCAAATATAGCAAACACACTGAACGTGGCTCGCTGAGGACACTTCTTAATAGTCTTGGTCTTTGCCTTTTTGCTAGACATGGTGACCATTTAATTTCGGGTCAGATACCAGATTCGGGGCAGCTCCACGTGACTGGATTAGTGTTGGTGACCAACGCTGGGCTGGGGCTGGACAGAGGCGCCTTGATTGTTATTTTTAGTGTGTGTGAGAAACATTTCCACATTTTTATGATATTGACATGAAGTAGGATAAATCATAATGTCACACCATTATGATTTTTGACTCCTTTATTGTGGTCAGCTTTTGATGGCTAATAAGAGATGAGAGGTGAGATCTATTATCTATTTTTTAATAGAGCTATATAATTAACCATTCAGTTAAAAGTAACCTTGAATTTAAAAACAACATGTAAGCCAGGCTCTGAGACAGGGCCCAGGCCCAGAGTTCAAGCCCCATGACCAACCAACCAACCAACAAAACATGTATTTTCATTTTTTTCTAGATTTATCTTAGAGAAGGAAGTACAATAAGATTTTTAAGCTAAGAAAGAATAGTTCTCCTCAGGATGGATGTGAGGGCCTGGCGACGCCAGCCTCTTCTTAATTCACCGTTTGGATTGGATATAAACAGGTTGCATGGCCTTTGCTTACCAACTTTTTCCTTTTTCTTTCTGTCTCTTTGGGGCTTGAACTCAGGACTTGGGTATTGTCTATAAGCTCTTTTGCTCCCAAGCTAGTGCTCTATTATCTTGAGCCACAGTACCACTTCCAGGTTTCTGATGGTTCATTGGCGATGAGTCTCCTGGCCTTTCCTGCCTGAGCTCACACTGAACCCCAATCCTCAGGTCTCAGCCTTTTGAGTAGGTAGGGTTCCAGGTGTGAGCCACCAGTGCCTGTCCCTGCCCACTATCTTCACAAAGAACTATCTTCTGTAGCTCAAGATTATTGTTTTGTTGAATAAACTGATATGTGATGGGAATGGGAAAATAAACATTTTGGATAATCCCATAGGCTGTTGTTGAAAGATTTATGTGAGCTGTCAAGTTCTTAATAAATAGAAGGCAATATTTACTTGAGATCTTTCTGTGATTAAGCTCCACCTTTTCTCTATCGTGCCCTTTCCAAATTGCCAGGCTTTAAAACCACTCAGCACTCCTGTGCCTCTTTCCTCATTTCATACCCGTTCTTTTGACCGGGAACACTTTCCTCTTCTTTCTGTCTAGGTCTTTCTTCTTCTGTGACTACTCTAGTTCCCCCTCAAGACTCTCCTCTAACTACTTACTCTTTTATTTCTATAACATTTGAAAAATGACTTCTTATATCATCATTATTACTGTAGCAAAATACACATACACAACATTTATCTTCATAGCCATTTTTAAGCATTTAAATTGTGTTATATAGGTGTGTGTGTCAAACCTAGGTCTTAAACTCGGTCTCTGGATTCTATCCTTGAGCTTATTTTCCTCATTCTACCACTCTATCTTTTGCCACTTGAGTCACAGCTGTACTTCTGGCTGTTTGGTAGTTTATTGGAGATAAGTGTATCACAGACGTTCTTGCCCAGGCTGGATGCAAACTGTGATCCTAATCTCAGCCTTCTGAGTAGCAAGGATTACAGGTGCAACAACTGGTACCCAGCATCATTTTTACTGGAGTGGCTTTAAGGCACTCACACTGTGTGCCAAACCCACCATCCACCTCCTGTACTTTTCATCTCTGTAGTTCCTCCTTATCCATCTTCTTAATCCCCAGAACCATTACTCTACTTTCTTAGCTGATTTTCTGTCTCAATGAATTTGATTTTACCAAATCGTTCTATCAGTGGAATTATTCCATATTTCTCTCTCTCTCTGTGTCTGTCTGTGTGTCAGTGCGTCTCTCTTGCGGTGTGTGATTTCCTTCCTTTAGCTTAATGGTTTTAGTATTCATCCATGTTGGTGTCATATCAGAGTTCTTCATTGCACTGAATGGGTATATCATATTTTGATTACCAACTCATCTCTTGACTTATCTGCATTTATTTAACTCTTACAAATAAAGCTTCAATGAACACTAAGTGTACAAATATTTGTTCCAGGAGTGGGTAGAAAGGAGGGTAACCTGATTTGCTGCACTTCTTGCTTTCTCAGGGATAGATTGCAACTACTAAATGACATTATTGAACAGGAACTTAAGAAGAAATAGCATGGAAGGGGTACGATCTCTATCCTGGAATTATTTCATATGGTATTTGAAATACCGACATAATAAATATTCAAATCTCACTTAATTTTTACTTGGCAAATATTTTGAGTATCTTCTATATGGCAGGAAACTGCCTAGTATGAAGCTTACAGGATAGAAAAACCTACATGATCCTCGCGTTTAGGCTTCTGCTAACCTAGAAAGAGGGTAAGTTCTACAGCAGCCATGCAGACAATAGTAGTTAACCGTCTTATAAATGAAATGACAGTGCTGTTGGGAAGGGGGAAGATATGGAAGCATGAAGATTTTATACATGAGGAAAGAGAAGGTAGTGATTCTGCGGGGATGGGGTGAGGGGAGCAAGCCCTTCTAGGTAAAGGGAACAGTAGGAGCGCTGGCCTTGGGGACCATGGCCTCACAGAGGGCTCAAAGGAGACTTTGGTATCTGGGAAGAGGGAGAAGGGGAGAGCGGTGGCTTGCAGTGACATTAGCGTGCTCCAGACAAGATGGAATGAGCAGATCTGAAACTCCATTTTACAATGAAAAGAACTTAATGATGGATTGGGTAAGCAACCTTGGGAAAGGCAAGTTAGGAAATACATCTTTTTAAGGTGGTCCTTGTCAGCCAACGTCCTGCTTGGATGCTGCAGTAGAGCAAGCCTGAGCCCAGTGGAAAACTGCGGGCGTATATTGGCTTTGCCCCATGTACACAGAATTCTGAATGCTGGACACTGCAACATTGCACACTGCTCCTGTCCAAAGACAGGACAAGTGCCTGTTCTTTACTGTCCCTTATTTTTAGTCCAATCTTCAATCCTGCCTTTGGGAAGATGTCCTTTCATCTGTGAATGGGCCCACACTAAGTTAGCCCAGAGGAAACTGTGAGTCTGAGAAACTCCCTCATCTCTCGGAAATGTGAATCCATATCTTGAGTGATCTCTTTGGTACCAGCACAGTGTCTGCTGTACAAAAGCAGCAGGAGGGGGGGGCACACGTTTCACTCTGTAGGGAGAGCAGGACAGGAAGCCCTCAAAGGGTGGACAGCTAGACCACCTCAGAGCTGCCTGAGATGGAGTGGGCAGGGCCTGGGGCAGCCTGCTCAATGCACAGCCCAGCCGAAACCAGTGCAAAGCCAGGAGGGACCCAGCTTGTTTTCATGTGATCTTTTAGTGTTCTAAGTTGCAAGCTGTCATTCCTTGCTTCATCCTATTCAGTGCTCAGGAAATAGGCAAGAGCACCGGTCCCATTTCCTTATTTAATAGACAATTGAAATGTTAATATGGATGATTTCTATTGATTTCACTCAGACTAGAAAGCCACATGAGGCTGGCCTTGAGAGGACTGTCTGAGCTGACTTCCAGGTCCCTGAGGAATATGCCATTTCTACTGAGCACTAGTGGACACCAGAAGCCAGACTTCAGAGTTTCCAGAATGCTTGAATACTTCATCCTCCTCTTGACTCACAGTTCTGTTATTCATAAAAACCACTGCTAAGGAAACAAGGCAAACCTTGTTATGAAATTTTCCTTCTGAATGAATGACATAATTTGGTAAAGCTTGTAGACCCTGATGACAACATTTGATTTCAAGATTAACTAGAACAACCAAAGAGCCAAAATAGAATTTGTGTATATCTTACTAATTATCTTAGGCTTTTCATTTTGACTATATCATTGCTTTCATAAAGATTTTGGAAGCAATATAAAATCTTATCAAACAGGTACTAGTTAGAACCAGGCTTTCATGTGATGGAAATTATACTTTACATGTCTCTAATGAGATATGATGACCCTTTCTCTCTCTCTCTCTCTCTCTCTCTCTCTCTCTCTCTCTATATATATATATATATATATATATATGTATATGTATGTGTGTATATGTAATAACTAATTAAATTCAAATCTGTATACATTTTTCATAGAGCTTTAGTGTACTTATTACAATTTTATTGCACCTGAATTCTTTTTTGTTGGTTATGGGTCTTGAACTCAGGGCCTGAAAGCTGTCCTTGAGCTTTTTCACTCAAGGATAATGCTGTACCACTTTGAGCCACAGTGCCAGGACTTTCCTGTCCAATCTGGCTTTGAGCTGTGATCTTCAGATCTCAGCCTGCTGAGAAGCTAGAATTACAGGTGTGAGCCACCAGCAACCAGCTGAACCTGAAGTTTTTTGAGCCTGAGTAATAGAAACATATACTATATTATAATAGGAGAAGAGGGGGAAAGTCAATATATACGCCCTACAAAATTGAAAAGTGTGAGGGGAATGGTTTGGGAGGGAAGGGTGGGAATGATGAAAACAGTGATATTGATTGAGATGCACTGTATTCATATGCTGCTTTGTAAAATAGCAACTCATCTGTACAACTGTCAGAAAGTAACACTACTAAACAATCGGAAAAAAATAGAGCAACTAATAGATAAAACAGCTGTGTGCAGCTCACATGTGCACATATATGTATGTATCTCCCTGTCTCTCCATCTGTCTGAATCATGTGTACTTCCTTTAAATTTAACAAACCTTTGTTGGAGTTTTACTGGGAACAAAGTTTATGATGGTAGAGACAGAGAACTTTTAACCCAGCACAATATGTGACAAGTGCACAAAAAATGGCAGATTTACAGCTACAGAAGACTAAACAGGGGAGGAATCTTTGAGACTGGGAGAATTAGGGAACCCTTTGGAGATTGGAGCAGCGTGGAGGATGCAGTAGGACATGCTCAGATGCAAACGAAGATGGGACCAGCACTCAGCAGAGACCTTGTGAGGATGCAGACGCAGAAGTGAGAAAGGGAGAAATGTGTTTAAAAAATCAGGAATTGGGGTATCAGTATACGTTACCCCAACCATGAAATATAATTTAAAAAAAAAGAAAATTAGGAATTGGAACCGGGAGTGTGGCCTAGTGGTAGAGTGCTTGTCTATCTTGCACGAAGACCCCAGTTCAATTCCTCAGTACCACAGACATAGGGGAAAAAAAGCCGAAAGTGGTGCTGAGGATAAAGTGGTAGAGCTTGAGCTTTGAGAAAGTCCAAGGACAGTGCCAAGGCCCTGAGTTCTAATCCCCAGGACTGGTGGAAAAAAAAAAGAAAATTAGGAATAATAAAAGGTTTCAGAGTTCTTAGCTGCAGATTGGGTGGCAGAAGGTTAAGCAAAAGAAATGTTTAGATCAGAATGAACCATGTGTACTTAATGTAATCAACAGTGTATAAGTACTGAAAAAGATATTTTAATATTTATTATTTTATATTATTATGTTATATATTGTTATAATATATTTAATATAATATATTCATGTTTATTTCTATGCATATATTATATGTTAATTATATAATATGGAGTACATATTACATATGTTATATATATGAAGGAGGAAAATCCATATTGAGTTGCAATATGGATGGGATGGGAGTTGGGGAAATCAATTGCTGTGAGACTGGAAGAGAACTCTGAGATTCTACTTAGTGACCATAAAATCTCATTGAGGAGGCCTGAGGAAATAGATCACTTTGTGATGACTGTAATGAACAGGTGACTCATCACAGTTACGGTTATTTTTACCATAACTGCGGTTAGCTAGTAAGCCTCTACTTTATATGGATACAGTATATCTGTCTCCCTCCTCAGCTGTCTTTTCTCACTTGACTTTCACTCTGTGAGAAGCAGACATGGCACAGCTTCAGTGTTTTTCTCTGTTCTCTGAGTTGATTCTACTGAATGGATGCTTCTTCCTTCTTGGTCACCAGAGCATCAGCAGAGGCAGGAGAAAGGACCTTGTGAGTGTCACTAAGATTGGAGAAACAGAAAGGGTTAAATTGTGTGGAAAGCAAAGCTCTGAGGCCTGGCCAGTCTGTTCTGGTAGACACCAGATTACAGTAGTGTTTAGAAGTCAATTCCAAGCCTGCACCTCTTCTTCCTTGACAAGTCTGAGGTGTTCTAGCCCATCTTAAGGCCCAGTAAAGCTTCTCCCTTGGTCTTCAGGAGCCAATTAGACTACTTTCAGCACTCAGCATTGAGCTAGCTGTCACTCAGCATTGCCTCGCACCAACCTGAAAACAGACTCCAGTTAGCTTTCTTGTGTGGTTGTTCCCATTTAATATTGATGGTTCTCTAGTCTGTGTCCAGTTTCCTGGCAGAGCACTTGATGAGTAACTTAACTTGGACAGCCACTACCACTGCCATGGTCTGCATGCTGTGTTTTTCCCCAAACTTACATTTTGAAACAACCCCTGATGGGGTTGGCAATTAGAATGTGGGGCCTTTGGAGGACTCGGCTTTCATGACAGGGGTTACTCAGCCATCTTTTTATAGACATGACTTCATAAGGCTACCAACCCCTTCCATCATGAGAAGACACAGCTAAGAACTTTCCACTTATAAACCAGGAAGTGGGCCCTCACTACATCTGAAATATAAGAGCCTTGATCTTGCACTTTTTAGATTCTAGAACTAAGAGAAACCAATATCTGTTTCTCTAAAGGCCACCACAAAGTGTATGGATATTTTATCATAGTGGACTATGGTAATCATTCACCCTGCTTTAGCATAAGAGTCTTTCTTATCCTTCCTTCCTTCCTTCTTTCCTTCCTTCCTTCCTTCCTTCCTTCCTTCCTTCCTTCCTTCCTTCCTTCCTTCCTTCCTTCCTTCCTTCCTTCCTTCCTTAATTTCTGTGGGTCTCTCTCCTTTCTCCTCTCTCTCTCTCATCTCTCTTTGTCTCTCTCTGTCTCTTTGTCTCTCTGTCTCTCTCTCTTTGTCCTCCTCCTTTCTCTCTCTCTCCCTCCCTCCCTCCCTCCCCCCCTCTCTGAATCTCTTTCCCTCTTTCTCTCTAGTGCTGGTACTGGGGCTTGAATTCTTGGCTTCCCACTCTTGCGTGGCCTTTTTGCTCAAGGGTGGTGCATTTCCCTTCCATTTCCCTTCTCTTTTGTCTCTCACTTAAGATGCCTAGCTATTACCTTCTCCTTTTGTTATAAAATGTGAATAATAACACTGTGTTCTCCAAGCCACTAAATGGATACTTCTTTTGCAGCTACTCTACCACTTGGCCTGCAGAAGTATTACTTCTGTCAAATCTCAGCCACCTGAAGGAAGTCTGCAAGGGTGTTGGACTTGTTTGTTTATTGCTCAGGTAGGGCTGAGAAAACATAGTTTCTAGAAATTAGGTCCTAATGTGAAACTACCGTATTGAGTAGATAACTGTCTTATGCAGAGAGAAGGGAAATACGGAAGCTAATTTTACCAATTTTGTAATGTGCTCATTTTTTTGGTACAACATGGGGCTTGAACTCTCTGGGCCTGGGTGCTGTCCCTGAGCTCTTCAGCTCAAGGATACCACCCTACCCCTTGAACCACAGCCCTACTTCCCATTTTCTAGTGGTTAGTCTCATATTCTTTAGTGTCCGGGCTGGCTTTGAACTATGATCCTCAGATCTCAGCCTGAGTAGCTAGGATTACAGGCATGAGCCACCACACCTATCTCATTTTTTTGCCAATCCTGGGGCTTGAACTCAGGGCCTGTGTACTGTCCTTGGGCTTTGTTCAAGGCTCGAGCTCTACCACTTGAGCCTCAGCACCACTTCCAGCTTTTTCTATGTATGTGGTAACAAAGAATCAAACTGAGGTCTTTGGGCATACTAGGCAAGCACTCAGCCAAACTTCTAGCCTGCTCATTATTATTATTATTATTATTATTATTATTATTATTATTTTAACATGCCTCTATTCTGTCTTAAAAATCTGAGATTTTTTCCTGTTGTACTTGCTTGCTAGGTTGGCGTTTTCCCACTTGAGTCATGCCTCCAGCCATTTTTTATTTTAGTTCCTTTTCAGATAGGGTCTTGAAGTTTTGGCTGGGGCCTGCAGTGACCCATGATTTACCACCTGCACAGCTGGGGGAACCTATGTGTACCACCACGTCTGGATTGGTGGTTGAGAGAGGATCTCGCCAGTCTTTGTCTGGGCTGGCCTCAAACCACAATCCTCTCTGTCTTTACCTCTTGAGTAGCTGAGATTGCAAACGTAGGCTATCATGCTTGGCTATGCTCATGCTAAGGAAAGTGTTCAACTGTTTCAAGAAGAGTTGCAAAATACTGTCATGATCCAAATCCTTCTTTTCAAAAGAGGAAGAAGGCATTCATTCATTCACTCATTTTAATGTTGACGCATATCATCCCTCAGATATATCCTTTTAGTTCTGTTTTGAGTTCCTCATGAGTTGTGCAGGTATGGGGATGGGTTCATGCCTTCGCTTTTTGGAGACTATCACGGAAACTCAACTATATTTCTATGGTTGAGGTCAGGGAAAACTTTTTGTTCAAATGGTTGACTGCTGTTAGTCAGCTTTGATTACTGTAACCATTGTTTGACATGACCAATGTATAGTAAAGGGATTTATTTTGGCTCACGTGCTGTGGTTTGGGTCAGGTGATCAGGTGTCTCCATTGCTTTCTGGGTCTGTGGCAGCATTGTGCACCATGGCCCATAGCCTGTGGCAGAGCAAGATGCTCACCTCATAGCTGGCATGTAAACAGAGCAAGGAAAGTGGCCGTGCTCCCAGAATCCCACTCATGGCACAGTATGTGTTCTTCACACGTGGAAACTAGAAATAAAGACAACCTGAAAGTATGATAGGGTTATGTGGCCTGGGAAAGACAGGAGAGGTTAAGTGGAGGTGGTTGGGAATGGTGGAGATGATCAAAGAAAGAGGTCTGCCGTGAGACCCATTAACATGTACAATGAATACACATGAACAGTTGCAATAAGAAATACTTCATGGTGATTTAGAAAAAGGTTAGCATAGTAGTACTTTTTGTGTGTATTTGGTACTGCAGCTTGACCTCTCAGCCTGGGTGCTGTCCCTTAGCTATTTCGCTCAAGACTGACACTGCGTTACTTGAGCCACACCTCCATTCCAACTTTGGATGGTCCATTGGAGTTAGCAGTCTCACGAACTTTCCTGCCTGGGATGGCTTTGAACCACTGTTCTCAGATCTTAGCCTCCTGAGTTGCTGGAATCAAAGGGGTGAGCTAATGGAGTAGCAGTATAGAAGCTTAATTTAATGCATCAAGTAATAGATATTAATTTAATAATTTATATATCTAATGATTAATGTCAAGTGACTATGCAGGCATTGAGTTAAAGCTTTAACACAAGTAAAATAAACAGAGCCTGTAGTATGCAGACTCCCTATGGACAGACAAAGAAATAGGTGCTTCAAACATGATGCCTAAAAAGGAGGACATGGAATAGGGAAAAATGATGAGGAATCTCATCGTGGCTTTAGGAGTTAGCAGAATCTTCCGAGGAAGAGAAAGGTCCAAGCCAAGACCCACAGTCTCCACAGGACGTAGCCAGAAGTTGGGGTAAGAACCTCAGCTGTGTGAAGGTTTGCTCAGATGAGTACAGTATTGAAAGATAGAGGAGCTCTCGGAAAGGATGAAGAACAAAGTGAGAGCTTTAGGCCTCTGTGTGCCATCTGGCAGCCTTGGACTTGAGCCTGTGGTGTAACAGGCAACATATGAAGTGTTTTCAACAGAGCCGACATGATTAAGAGGAGGTCTGCGTCAGGAACACACTTAGGTTAGCGCCATATCTCTGGAACCTTCCCAGCCTCGAGGGAGAGTTTAGAAGTGTACTTTCATTTGGCATGAGACTCCGACTCAGATGTTTCAACTTATCTGAAGTCAAATGTCAATTTAAAATTATTGTTTACAGAGTAAACTGCCTTTTTAGTCTGGATGTTTTTCTTCCTCACTGCTTTGCTCTCGTCAGCACCATAATCTTGGGTCTCTATTTAGATGCCCCATGGTGGATGGGCTTTTCATTTAAAATGCAAGTAAGTGAGTACTAGCGATTCCACAGAAGGAAAATGGTTGGAATGCTTGTTCCCATCACAAAATTGGTTCCAAAGATACACAATTCTTGCCTCCAAATACCTCAGCTTCCCTCCCGCCAGTGATGTCCCTTAGCTTTTTCATTCAAGGTTGGCGCTCTACCACTTGAGCCAGCTTTTTGAGCCACTTCTAGATTTTTTTGCTGGTTTATTGGAGACAAGAGTCTCACAGACTTTCCTTCCCAGACTTGCTTCAAACTGTGATCCTCAGATCTCAGCCTCTTGAGTAGCTAGGATTACAGGTGTGAGCCACCAAAACCTAGCCTCTTCTCTCTTCTCTTAATATCTAGGTGAGATGGTCATCAAAATATTAACCTTTCTTCCTCATCTACTCTTCTCCATTTTAACACAGAAAGTTCTACTTATAATCTGTCTAGCAGCAGCTGAGTGGAGGGAGGGGAGTGAGGAGGCCCTGAGGCCCACAAGTCTGGGAAGGGAGCTTACTGCCAATTCCAGGGCCCAATGCCTGGGAATTAAAAATATGAAGAGATTAATTAAGATCATTAAGCTTCGCTCCTGGCAAAGGAACCAAACTAAGGGAGTCAGTAAACTTTGACTTTCCTAATAAAGGTGATTAATTGCTGGGTATCTATGGTAAGAGAAAGTTTCTGGTTTTCCTAAAATAGGAGATGAATGTCTGTGCTCACATATAAAATGATTCTATCCTGAGTGTTGCATGGATCACTGGATCTTCAGTGTGTGATTTTGGTATGGCATGCTTTCATCTTCAGTGCTCTCTTATGTCTGTCCTCAGAAGAAATCTTTCCACAGCAGAAAAAAATAACCTTACACAGAATCAAGATTGCACTAATATGCCTTTCTCTGTTCCTTCTCTTGTCCTTGGGCCAGTTCCCAAAGGATGCTTCATCTCCCGGATACCTGGTACTGAGTGAGGCTCAGGGCTGACCCAAGGTCCTTAATAAAGACTATCAAACTCATAGACAAAAAATGATTCTCAGAGATTATATTGCTGATTAATACAGCCTTGAACTATTGATCAGACGACAGAGACATATATTGAAAAAAGATACTGAAAAAGAAAAAAGTAAAAATAGCTATTGCAGGGCCAAGAGTTTAGTCTAGTGGTAGAGTGCTTACCTAGCATACGTGAGGACCCAGGTTCGATTCCTCAGTACCACATACGTAGAAAAAAAGCCAGAAATAGTGCTGAGGCTCAAGTGGTAGAGCACTAACCTTGAGAAAGCCCAAGAACAGTACCCAGGACTGGCAAAAAAATAGCTGTTGCTCATTATTTTACCTTGTTATCTGATATATTGTATATATGTTCATTTGGTTATTTGAAATAGGATAGGGAAGGGGGGAAAACAAGATGAGGGGTAGGGGTGGGGGGCAGGAAATGAGGACCAAAACATGAGAAAGGATATAAATGTTTGTGAAGTAATGCGCCTTCTATCTGGTGAATGTAATGTAACCCTTCTATAAATTACAATAAAAAATATATGAAAAAATAGCTGTTGCAATATCTGTCCACTATATTTGAGGTTAAGAATATATTTGTGAATTGCTAATTGTCCAATTTGAGGAATATTCTTATAAATTTCCTCTCATTTTTAGAAACATATTTAAAAATATAAGTAATATACATCTAATTTTAATTTACTTTTTTTCTTGCGAAACTATTTTCAGCCCTGCTATGTTTCTGAGTACAACTCTACATTGATACTTGTCTTTCCGTAAATTCTTTTGACAAGCTCAGAGTTTAGGAATAAATGTTATATATATATGTCAAGTATAATATATATATTATATATTAACATTATTATGTAATATATAATTATATATAAATACTAAGATAACATCTTTATAATATCAATACACAGATGAGCGGGCAATGATCAAGGTCTTATGAAGAGGAAATTAATGTTTGTGAGGTAACTATAGATTCTCTTCACTAATAATAAGCTCATAAAATTTCCACTGCACAGATGGCCTTCTGATTCTGGTGGAAAAACAGTTACCTGAGCCTATTCAAGATGTATAAAGATGAAGACTACAATGCTTTCTTTGCATAGCTCTAAATATGCACTTGTGTTGTTCTAGTAAATGTAGACTAAATGGCTTTTAAAAGTGATCTAAAAAATGAGTAAAATGAAATGGAGGATGGCTAGAACTCAGGAGGAAAGAGGGAAGAAGGAAGGGGGAGAAGGCAGGAGAGAAAGAAAGAAGCCTGTTTTGAAGTGTTTCTGTATTATAAATATTTCTGAGAGTGGCCTGCAAGCAGGTTTGAAGGCTTGCTAGTTAGTATGATTTGGCTCTAGAGGCAGCTTTCTAGAGCCTTCACACCCCAAGCTCAGTGCCATAGGCCTGAGTTTTGTAGAATTAAATCCATATAATTATTTTAGTTCTCTCTCTCCTCTCTTCTCTCTCCTCTCTTTGTCTTTCTTTCTCTAGGCTCCCTTCTCTCTCCTCTCCCCGTCTTTCTTTCTCTAGGCTTAGAATATAATTGAATTACTATTATATAACAAATACAAAAACAAATTATTTTTTATGCATCATGAATAATTTTTAAAAAGGTGTAAGACAATACTAGACCTTAAACAGTTTGATTTCTTACTTGGGACCCTGGACATAATTCTATAATCTTATAAGCCATGCAATAATAAAGTAGCTCAAGAGATAGTTTGAGAAAATACACATGTGACACATACTAGAAAATCAACCATCAATAATTATTGAATAAGAAAAGAGTTTGAAAACTTGAGGGGAATCTTGATGAGATGGCATTGTGCTGCATGGGCTTGGCGTGTGTGTGGTGTATGTGGAGTGTGTGGGGTGTGTGTGGGGTGTGTGTGGCATAGTAAATATGTAGCATCCTCTAGGAAAGCAGAATGCTGAGGCACATCCATCTTGCAAATGCCGAATGAATCATAATCACATGGGCTCTCTGTGCCAAGCTTTGCCTAGCTTCGAAGTGATTTGCTCAATTGAACTTCACCGAAACTCTAAGCCAATCAGAGAATATTATTGAGGATATTAAAGGAGGCAGGCTTGTCCCATACATGAGAGTACTAATATGGCTTGGGATTATTAAGGGAGAATCTGTTGTACTTAGTTGCAAAGATGGTGGAGTTGGGGATTGAACTCAGAGTTTTCTGGTCCCCAAGCACATTCTAAGTTTGGAACTAAAGCTAGACATGCGATTTTTAGAACAAAAATCACCAGAGTTGGAATAGTAAAAGAATGGAGTTCATATGTTTCCTGCAGGGTAAGATTCTATAAAAATAATCATCAACTTCTAAAAACTTGATCACAAAGTGAATTTCCCAGCTGGGGATATAGCCTGCTCAGAGTCTGGGACCAGCATGCAGCAAGTCCTGGCTTCAACTCCAATGCACAAGCTCACACACACATGCACACACATACAGAGAAATATACAGACACATACCCACACATGAACACACACACAGACACACATGAACATAGAGACACATGAACAGAGACACATTAACAACACAGACACATGTACAAAACACATACAGACACACATGCACATGCACACAGACACATACGGATAGACACACACACAGATACATAGATACACATTCACACAGACAGACACATGCATATGTGCGTGCACACACACAAACACACACACACACACACACACTCTCAAGTATCCAAAGGCCTTTTCTTTTTCCTCCTGTGTTATCTTTTCTTTTTGGATTTTGGAGTTCATTTATGGCTTTCCTGAAAACAATATGCACAAGGACCAAACGATACTAAAATTTGAGATAGTGTCTAATAAATTAGTCAAGTCTGGAGTTAACTGTCAAAACCGGAATACAATTACTTAGAATATTTATAAAAAAGAAGGCTTCACTATCAGGAGTCCTTGGCTTCCTTAAAGAAGTTCTTGTACTGTTTATATAAAGTTAATTTTAAAAAAGTTTAGGAACTACAGAAACTCTGACCTTTCTTCTCAGTCCTCACAATACATGTTGCCACTGGACAGCATTTATTTCTAGTTGCACTGACAGATTCTGCCCTTGTTTGTACAGGAAACTTTGGATTGTCTATTAGCTTCATGACAATTTTCTGTTGCTCATAATCAGGAAGCTTTCAGATGAATCAAAGTGTGGGGAAGATGAATATGTTGTTATGTTGTTTTGGATACAAACAAATAGCCTGGCTTTTGCTCATTTTGCACATGTAGTAACAGAAGAGAAGCAATTAAATTTTGGGATTTTTTTTTGAAAATGTAAAACTGATATTTGTTTAAGCAAAGGAAGGCTCTACAGTTTAAAGACAACTAGCCACTTAGGATTAAAATCATTAAATACATGGACAAAGAACCCTTTTAGAGAATGCAGCACCTCTGAATCCTTGAAATGAAGAAGGTGAACATTTTCTCTTTCTCTGAGAGTGCACAGTGAATTCGCCATGTCATTTATGGAGATCAGAATCATAAAGTTAGTGTGTATTTTTCTGAGATTTTAAAATGGATTCACCAAGGTGATGACTCCATTCTCCTTTTAAATAGTTTTTGTTCTCCTGGGTACTTCATCCTTCTCTCCACAGCAAGGGGTGATGGACAGCAATTAGCATTTTGCAATGGATGCATAGACCAAGTATTACAAAAGATTGAGATAATGTCTTACTAGTTGAGTAAGTGTAACAGCCTTAAGTTGAGTGGGAAAGAAACCATAAAAAAGCAAAGCATTTACTGGTTACTGGAAATGAAAACACCCTTGAGTTGTGTAAGACAGGCCCTCCCTCTGGGTGAGGAGTTTTGAAGCTTTATTATGTGTGTTATGGACCCATTT